>NC_087153.1:37795521-37930521 GCF_035594125.1 Scylla paramamosain | reverse complement strand
ATATACAAGACAAAAATATAGGCGAAGAAAAATAAACAGATGTTGCATTCAAAATTCGTACAAAATCCAGATGATACAGGAGTGCGGTGGTCATGCATGCAGATTCACGCCCAGCACTGGTGTCAACACGTCCTGCATCATGCAGCGACCGTGTCGCCTTGCAAAAAAAAAAAAAAAAGTGAAACTGAGAAGGACGGATGGTCTGAAGTGCGACGGTTTCCTCCGCGGCTTACGATGCTCCTCAACACTTTCCCACTTTCCCTTCCTCCTCCTTCCCCTCTCCCTTTCCGCCACACTCCACTTCTCCGCGGGATATTCTACTGCTTGTCTTGTCCGTTGTTGCTTTACGTAATGTGCTCTGAAGGTGTCTCGTGCTTCCTTGTCTTCATCACTACTTCCCTCTTGACGAACATTTGTATTGCTGACGTTCGGATGCCTCCAGCTGCTGGGAATGCTGTACTGTCGGCTGTGGCTGGTGTATGTTTTTTTTTTTTTTTTATGATTTTTTTCCTAAATAGAAAAAAAAATGTTAAATCATAAAAAGTAGATGATTATTGATATAGAAAGTATATGTCAATCAATAAAGTGTTTTCTAATTTTTTTGTTAAATTTAAGAGCGAAATGTATCTATTTTGTATGCACCACTCCTAAGAATGTTTTGTTTAAGTACAATGTCTCTTCCTTAAGGGAGGAATGTCTCTATTATAAGATGAAAATTTTAAGAATGAAAATCTTTTTCATTTTTTTACGGTTCGGATCTGAAAAGAAATTTAGGCGCCGAGACTCCGATGTTCAAATAACACGATCACGTCTGTGTCACCTCGCGGTAATCTGCATTTCCTTACCCACTGTGCCCTTGACCCGCCTCCATGACATACAATATTTTCTTCAAACCTTTATTTTCTATCGTTATCTTTTTACGTGTCACTGCCTATCACCACCACCACCACCACCAGATAATATTTTCTTCACACGATTTTCTATCGTTATCTTTTTTTCGTGTCACTGTCTATCACCACCTCTAGCATTACCAATACCACCACAACCACCACCAACACTACCAGCACCACAACCGCCAGTGCCACCAAAAGTCTTATACATAATAATAATAGAAAAAGAGTAAAATACAAGATGTGCAAGTGTAACAACAGTCAAGTACCAGCAGCAGTAACACCAGGAGTAGTATTGATAGTAGTAGGAGTAGAACATTTCTTATATCCAAAAATCCAAGGCTCCGCAAAAGATTAAAATGGAAGAGAGAGAGAGAGAGAGAGAGAGAGAGAGAGAGAGAGAGAGAGAGAGAGAGAGAGAGAGAGAGAGAGAGAGAGAGAGAGAGAATAGAAACACAAACCCACTGGGAAATCTTATTACAAGTGCGAGTAGATGAGCGGAAAGGATTTATCAACTTGGGAGAGAGGAAATCTAGAACAAGTATTACTGCGTGGCTTTCGTTGGAGTGGAATTGCTGAGGAATGATAAGAGAGAGAGAGAGAGAGAGAGAGAGAGAGAGAGAGAGAGAGAGAGAGAGAGAGAGAGAGAGAGAGAGAGAGAGAGGAGGAGAGAGAGAGAGAGAGAGAGAATAATAAACACTTCGAATATATAAAAACAAGCTAAGGAAGACTGCGTAGGCGACGAGAACGATCACACACACACACACACACACACACACACACACACTCAAGGGCGTGAGGGGCGGGGCTGCGTCCCTGACAAGGCCGGGGACGGGTGAGGAAAGGCTGATCTACGTGTGTTGAAAGAGACACTAAGGAAATAGGAATAAATGTGTGAGAGAGAGAGAGAGAGAGAGAGAGAGAGAGAGAGAGAGAGAGAGAGAGAGAGAGAGAGAGAGAGAGAGAGAGAGAGAGAGAGAGAGAGAGCACGCGTTGTCATGGGCAGGTGGGTGAGAACAATGATGCAGTGTAATGAGTTGTGTTGTGATGTGTTGCTGGTGCCGCCGTGCGTGTCGCTGACCTTGACCCTGTGAGAGAGAGAGAGAGAGAGAGAGAGAGAGAGAGAGAGAGAGAGAGAGAGAGAGAGAGAGAGAGAGAGAGAGAGAGAGAGAGAGAGAGAGAGAGAGAGAGAGAGGTGGGAAAAAGACGTGTATTGACGTGAATGGTTTTACCGTAAGTGCCTTCTTCATGTCCTCTCTTTAACACAACTCTTTGACTTAAGGAGGATGACAGAGGACATTAATGAACTTCGCAGAGCACGCTTGAGTCCATAAGTATCCGCGTGCACTGCAATACATACACTTATTAGCGCATCATCCGTCTGCATTGCCACATATGTAGAGTAAGGACACAAGTTATCCCCACTACCTGTACTTCTCTCTAGAAAAGAAAGTATGATCGCTGGAGGTTGTGAGAGTGAAGGTGTGATTCACTAGATGCAGAGTGTGTGGTATGGTAGTGGTGAATGTAAGGGAAACTGGGGTCGTATTCTTCATAAAGTTATGGCATTTGTCATAACTATGGCAGGATGCGTATCAGAACTTAGAACGTCTATCATAAGTTGTATGTCATAAGTTAAAACTTGAGTGAAATCGTCTATCGTAACCGTCTGCTATATGTAGCTCTTACTTGATTTCAAATACTAAAAGACGAAGCAAAAGTTGCCGCTTGCTACTATTTATAGCTTCTATAAATATTTCCTTCGTTTTTTACGTATTAAGAAAAGACACAGAGGGTAAGATAGTAATTCATAATTCAGTCTTTGAAATACCATAAATGTGGTCCCGCAGGAGCGCCTCATTGTAAACAGCTTTTAAATGGTTTGTTGGCAAGGACGGCTCTCTCAACGATCCCCAACTCCATCACTTTTACACAACTTCATTTTCCCAGTACCTTTCCCCAGCTGCAAGATGTCTAAGTGTTACGATCACCTTGATTTCAGGGGTAAGTGGGATTTCTCCTCTCTGTGTCCACTTTGTAAGGTTTCCCTCACTTGGTCGGTGACAGAGAATACCTGCGCGGTCCTAAACATTATTTTCTGATGAGCTCCGTACCACGAAATTCATTAATTGCTTGCTATCTGGGCGTTAACGTGAACAACATAACGTTTATCATACAGGTCATCCTTAGTTATGTGCACCTCTGTACTGTTATCTTGTGTATGTACGTGATTCTGTAGGTGTATGGTCTGCCTCATCGATTACACACACACACACACACACACACACACACACACACACACACACATCTGAACGGTAGTGGAAATGAGAGGGCAAGTGGAATGACCGAGGTAACACTCAAACTTTTCTATTTTAATGCACAAGGTCTGCGTGAGTGCATAATCTCCGTTACTTAGCGGTGACGGGGGGGATGGCATTTGAGTAAGCGGCCATATTTTCGTCGTGACGTGTATGCATGTGTGTTTGAGGGCAGGAAAGTCACGCTAGCATACTCATACATATTTATCTCTCAACACACATGGATTGCGGTCACCGATGCTGGCGCAATATACCTGTGGGTCGCGATGCCTCTGCTATTTTTCTTAAGTCTCATTCGATACAGTGTGAACAGGTCTTTTGTAACGTACTGGAAGCTTCACACTACTCCGACGTGTGAAAAAAAAAAAAAAAAATAGCAGGACACGTTGAGATCCTGTCTTGTATGCTGACTGTTCAGCTTCTTACTTACGCTGCGTTGAAATCTCTTCAGTGTTTCTACATGTATTGCAGTGAACCTTATAAAAGTGTTGTGTCAAAAAGACACACACACACACACACACACACACACACACACACACAGCCAGGGAGGCAGGTTAGCCTGTCGTTGCTAATTTTCGTCTGTACCTTTTGCCTGAAGTGACTAGGGAGTAGCGCATGGAGGAAGATAATTGTCTCAGTCTGAATTGCTATATAGTGTTTTGGACTATGGAGGAAGCAAATTGTGGCTCTGGGCGCTCAGCCTTCAAACATTTTAGAGATGACCATCAAATTTTTCATCGAATTTAGAGAAAACAATCAATTACATAAAGAGACCTGCAGATATCGAGCTTAGCAGAGAGCAAAAAGACTATCACAGCCTTATCCTTTAACGCAGGTATGCTACCGCATCCTTCGCCACAACACCAGGTCACCTCACGTGCTCATCGTAGGTGTGGCGGGGCGTCCCTTCAACGCCTTAAGCAAATACCTGAGCGTGCACAGTGCCGGATTCCAAGTCAGCGTGACGAGTTTCAAGTGTTTGCTATTTTCGCGGCGTCGTAGCTGCCATCATGGCGGCAATCACACGTGGTGGACACTTAATGATCATGATGGTGATGCAGCAATGCAGTGACACGCGCGAAGCGTGAGGGTTGTGAGGCACCGCCTTGAAAGCCTTGTGAGTCGCACGTCTTGGCCCTGTGTTGATGAGGGTCTTGAAGGTGGCGAGGATGGTCGCGTGTTGTGCGTGTCTTTCTCATATTGCACAGGCTTGAGTGCACTCTCGTCATTATCAATAAATTTTGAGAATAAAATGTTACTTTCCATTCTCCTCCACCACATTAATTCTGTCTCTCGCTTCGCTGCCTCCTGGTCCTTCAGCCTTTCACTGTGTTCTTTCTGATGGCGGGTTTCAGTGCCAACCAGAGACTCTCACTTCGAGGCAACAGTTCTATAAGGATTTGTTAGTGCGTTTCACAGGAGACGCACAAGTATTGCGCTACTGCCCTATAGGACAATACAGTGTCAAAGAAAGAATATTTTGCCTTTAACCCAAAATAACCTGTTCTCGAGTGATGGATTCCTTTCCTCAGTGTGGAGCGGCCACTGACCGCTGCTGCTGAATAAAGGCCTTGAGAGCGGCGCCCTCCGTCACCATGTGTACCATTTGAACAGTGGCGTCATCGCTCCTCGTCCAGCGTTACAGGGAAGGTGTTTCTCAATGGATCAGCGGAGCGTTCAAAGGGAGGTGATGAGTCTCGCCATGACTGCGTACTTGCTAACTTGCGTGTCTTCGGGTAAAGTTGAAAATAATGGAAGAAGGAAGGCGCGGAGTGCAGTATTTTGTTTATATTAAAGGATGAGAAATAAGCTTGAGACAATGTACTGTCCAGAATTTTTTTAAATCAAAAAGTAAGTAATGAAAATGCAAATGAAAGAAGTGGAGAAATAACATCGAGAACAATCTGCAAGAAACTGCCTCTGAGCTTTCCTTCCTTGTGAATTGGTGCTTCTTTCTGAACAAGAGCGAGTTTCAAGTTGCTTCCGCTTATGAAAACAGTAGGCCAGTTCTGTGTTGATCGTGGTCTCTCTTCTTTTCCTCGTGAAATAACAACAGTAGAATTTTCAACTTTTCCTCTTTTTTTAAATTCTCTCTGCTAACAGTGTGTAGGGGGAAATGATTGTGTTAATTCAATGTTATATACCATGATTATATACTATGATTATGTGCATGCAAACTATAGATTATGAGTAGTTTGTAAACATATTTGAAGTGTGTGTGTGTGTGTGTGTGTGTGTGTGTGTGTGTGTGTGTGTGTGTGTGTGTGTGTGTGTGTGTGTTGATGGAGTTGTATTGGGTAGTGTGCAGCAGTCAGCAGATGGTTGTAAGCTTCCCCTGCCGCGTTAGAACTCCCTCACACTACTGCCAAGCTTTATGGTTCCACACCTGCTATAAAATGGCTTTACGAGTCTGCCGTGCAACAAAGGAAGACTGAGAGGAAAGTCAATAAAAGCGAAAGAAAGTAACAAATTGTCTCCTTCTGTTTTCCTTTATTAGGTGAAATAAAAATTTATAACTGACTGTTCGAGCAAATAGACCTTGGTAAGATAGAAAAGATGGATTTTAGAAAATAATTAATTAAGAGTAAACATCAAATTGAAATTTACTTATAGAAGCAGCAAGGAGGGAAGCAAGTATTTTTTTTTTCTTTTTTTTTTTTCACCAGATGGAAGCTGACAAGTAAGAGCGTGACACTGAAGGGAACAATTTTAAGTCAGAGAAAGAATAAATTTAGTAACAACAATAACGAACAGTGAACATCAACCTGAAATTCAGTGAAAAGGAGCTACGAGGGAAGCATTAGGAAAGTGTTTATGAAGGTGGAACAAAACAACAAAGAAGTGAGGATATGGAGGGTAAATATTTCAAAGTTTCATCAGTTGTGCGAACGTAAATTGATATACTTGCATTACACGTTAAAGAAACATTCTCCTGTACAATGGCTTTCGTTCATCTTGCTCTTGACGCGCGCCAGATTTAGTACGCTGACGAGAGCAGATCAAGACTAAAGCATCTCGTAATCTCTTGTCATAGTACATATAGTAGAGTATAGTATATATGTATTACAAAGAACAACAGCAGGAAAACTTTAGCTTAAGAGGTGAACAGAAGCCGTATGAGGAAAGCTTGGTAATCAAAATGTTTATCATAAGTTTTTAAATGTCTTAAGGCAACAACAACAAAGGTTTCACTGAGACCTTTAAGAGAGGATGATGACCAAGACTAGGTAAGCAGCAATTGGTGATCTCCTTCCGTTCCTGCATTTATTTTTCTCCACTTTCCTTTCCCTCTCTGTTAATCAAGTATACGCATCAAGCACTACGCTGACTGCAGTACACACGCGCCTTGCTAAGCACGCCGCCTGCCCACGTCCGCCAGCTCTGCCGTCTCACTGCGCGCCAAATATAGTTCACGCAGGAGAGCGGACGAAGACGATAAAAAAAAAAAAAAGGGGGATGTTCTCTTTGGTTACTCTTGTTTTCATCTCTTCTCTCGCATCCGCTTCCTCCTCCACCAATGGCAACAAGTCAGTGAACAAAAAAATAATAGTGCTCTCTTTTGCTTTTTTTTTTTTTATGTTCATATTCACATCTTTCTTTTCCTTATTTAATGTTATTCATTTTCTTCTGAATTCTACTCTTATCTTACTTTTGTCTATGTTCGTGTTATCATATTAGTCTTGTCATCCTCCTCATCTTGCATCTGTTTAACATATTCTTTATTTCTTCCCTTGTTTATATCGTTCTCTATTCTATTTTGTTTTCATCCTCACTTTCTTCTTCCTCTCCTCCTCTTTTATATATTTTTCCTTCTGTTTTTGTACTTTATATTTTAACTTTTCCTGTTCTCATTCTCGTTCACATTGCCCACCAAACTCTGCTCCAACTTCTTCAGCATCAAAACACCCTCTTGCATCTTTCTCTCGTGTAAATAATTCTCTTATCCTTTACTTTTTCGTCTCTAAACTTTTTTTTTTTTTTGGGGTTGCCTCCTCCTCCTCCTCCTGCTCCTCCTCTTCCATACCTAACCTTGAGTAAACATCTTGCCTCGTTTAAAATCCAGTCTCAAGATGCCAAGACCGACAGAAAGCCCAGTGTACCCTCCTCTCTCCACGCCCTTCCTCACGCCCTTGGCCCCCACACCCCGCCCTCACGCCTTACCCAAAACACCTTCCCCCGCACCTTTCCCCGACGTATTTTCCCCCTCACAACCTTCCACTCCTCCACGCGGGCCCCATGAAAAGAGGAATAGGTGAGTAATAAGAAATGGGTGGTGTCTTCTTCCTTGGGGGCGAGTATAAGGAGGGAGGAGAATAAGGAACTGCAGGTCGCCTTGCCACTCTGCTCTCAAACACTGGTGGCCGCTGCTCGCTCACTCCATCATCAAAGCCCGCCACGCCTACCCACCTCTTTTTTTTTCTTTCTTTTCCTTCTTTTTCTTTCTTTTTTTTTTTTAGCTCATCTACACCTACAGCCAACACACACCTAATTTTTTCTTTCCTTCATTCTTTTTTTTTTATCTCACCTGCGCCTACATCCACTTACCTGGAGTCACTGCCCCTTGAATAGCTTACAATATTCTACACTTACTCCTAGCAGTAGAACCACTTTCATTAAGACTCACTTCACTGTTGATTTGCCTTGTATTCTCGTTTTTGTGGGGATTTTCTCACGTGAGTTACTTTCCTTAAGGTGAATAGTTTCCTGCACCTTATCCTTTGCTATGGTGCCCCTCTCATTTATTTTTATTTTTAGTTTTTCTCTTTTTTTTTTATTATCCGGTGATCTCCTTTTGTGGATCCCTTCAGGCGACTCACACCTGTCACTCATTTAAACAGCTTTTGTGAGTCATCATTTTTAAAGTAAACAGCAGATTGCATTTAAAACTCAGCCACACACGTTTTATTTGAGTGTCTAATTACCTTGTGTTCTTTTTTTGGGCCCTTTCGTGATGATTTTCTTATTCGCCTGTCACTCATTTGCATTTTTTTCCTGACTTGCTTTTTGATTTTATTGTTTCCTTGCATTTAGCTCCTCACCTGGTCTTCCTTATGACAGAGATAACCTTGTATTCTCTTTGTTCCTGTTCTCCCACGCTTAGCTTAATAATAATAACAAATACATCAGGGGGATACCATCGCGATAGACCAACAAGTTTCCTGGTATGTTTTCATGTATTCTCATATTATGTATCCGTGTAGAGCACCAAAAAAAAAAAAAAATAGGAAACATGAACCGTATCAGAGTCAAGTGAGATGGTAATTGATTCGTCTTAAATACACAACCCTGTACTTTCTTTTATTTATTTTTTTTTATAACGCAGTGGAAGGAATCAGTAAACGCGCCTCTCGCAACATAACCTGCAATCCGAATAACATAATCTCGGAATCTCGGCCCTCACGTCTTCCAGTATGCACCTCATTTCATATTCGGCGACAGACCTTGTTGGGACGTGGATCTTCAAGCGGGTTGGAGTGCTTCCTTCACGGGCGCCTAGAGAGAGTACTTGCCCCTCTAGTCTTGCTCTCACCGGTCTACAGTCGTGCTTTCTCGTACACTTTACCAGTCATGTTCACTTTTCAAGCCTCTGTTTACTCCTAACCGTTCGTGTCTGCCCTAACCCTCCTCACACCCTCACGCCCTAGCCACTCCTTCTCATATACCTTCTTGAATAACATCCATACACTTATCGCCAGCCACTCCCTTTGTGCACCCAATTGCTCCCCCATGTGCCCGTCTAACCCCTCCACTCGTACACCCACCAACAGACCACACCTACGATCTCCAGATCACTTCCCTTATGCAGTCTTGAATCCCTTCTCCCATACGCTTATCGCCAGCCACTTCTCTCGTTCACTCTTCATCAGGTGCTCTATATTTATGAATGATCCATGATTACATCCAGAGATAAGGAGATTATATTGTTCGTTTTGCCTATGCTATAATTTGTTTCAAGAATCCCTCCTTTATAAAAGAAATGTATCTTTTTCAACCACTCCCCTTATACATTCTTCTCGTCATTCTCTACCACACATCCACCTCCATCCAGTTCTCCCATGCAACTCCCATCACACCTACACTCCTCTGGGCCAATCCACGCTCCCTCAGTCAACACCACATACCCTTACCCACACGCACCCCCTCTCAGGCAGTCCCCCTCACTCCGCACTCCCTTCAGCCATCTCTATACTTCCTCCCACTCCCCTGAAATGCCAAGCCACGCCCTTACACATCCCAGCATTTCCTCAGCCTATCTACACTCATATATTTTGTCATCCATACACATGTACACTCTTATCAGCCCCTCACACTCCTCTGCGCATGCTCATTCACCCATGCACGCCCACATTCCCCCAGCTACGCCCATACTGCCTTAATTATTCTTGCTCTTCCCCCGCCACGCCCACACCAGCTCGGGTCAACATCCTGCCATCCTTCCTTAGGTCCGGGATGAGTCAACACAACGCATCCTTATCCTCTCTCTCTCTCTCTCTCTCTCTCTCTCTCTCTCTCTCTCTCTCTCTCTCTCTCTCTCTCTCTCTCTCTCTGTCAGATTGTCCTGCTCCGCCCCTTTTCCCTCTTTCTCTTCCTCCCTTCTCTTCCTTTCTTCTCCTCCTTGTTCCTATCCTTCTTTCTGTTCTTTATCTTATTTCAGTCTTCCCTAAGTTCTTCCTTTTTTTTTTATTTCCTCCTCCTCCTCCTTCCTTTCGAATTTTCGTCATAGCCACTTTCCTACCCCACTCCCTCTCTCCTCCACTTCTTCCTTTCTCTCTTCTCTTCCACATTATTCTCTTATGTCTACTCGTCTCCCTTCTTCCTTTTCTCCGTTTTTTTTTCTTTCCTTCTTCCTCATTTCTTATTTCTTTTATTTTTTTCCTTTTTTGTATTGTATCCGTTTCGTTTTCTTTATCCTCTTCTCATCTTTACGCATTCCTCTCCTGTTCCTTCCTTCTTCCGTCTTCGTCTTCCTTCTCCTCCTCTTCCTCTTCAGCTTTTCCTTTCATCCTTATTCCCTTTCCATCATTCTTTCTTTTTTCTTTTCTCTTTTCCCTCCTTCCTCCCGTTCTCTCTCTCTCTCTCTCTCTCTCTCTCTCTCTCTCTCTCTCTCTCTCTCTCTCTCTCTCTCTCTCTCTCTCTCTCTCTCTCTCTCTCTCTCTCTCTCTCTCTCTCTCTCTCTCTCACAATATATATATATATATATACTTACTACTACTACTACTACTACTACTACTACTACTACTATTACTAAAACCACCACCACACACGTCTTGAAGCCCTTTGCCCCCTGACACACGCCCTCACCCCTATCATCACCCGCCACGCCCTCAGATGCTCCCTCCCTCACCTGTCACACCCTCACCTACACACCTAAACACACGCACGCACTCTTACGCATTCATCTCTCATTACCCTCACCATGCAACATCACCACGCCCTGTCTCTTAACCCCTGCGCCACCTTCACCTCCCTGTCACGCCCACACAACGCCCACGTCAAGGTTTTGCGTCTTAGCCCAGTCTTTTGTTCGTCCTTGAAATCTTAGCCTCGGTCTTGCGAACGCCATATTCTGAAACACAGTGCGGCACCTACACTACTTTCCAAGGGGTTCTAATTGAAGTTACACGAGTTTTTAAGTGTTTTTTTTATGATTCTAGTGAGAGATTAACAGGATTTTTACATTTTTTAGCAGGAGAAATACTCTTGAGAACCCGGCTTATCATCTCTGTGGCCTTTGAAAATTGTCGTGGTGAGAGGGCAAAGCGTTTCTAAATTCGGCCTTCAGTCACGTCCCGGTCCTTGTGTTTCATTGCATTTCCAGGACAAGAGTTTGGCATTGGAAGCCTCACCTCGTGGGAAGGGTTTGATAAAGGACAGGTAGTGGTAAAATAATTAGTGCAGTTGATTGAGGAAAGGAACGTTCGCCAAATGATAGGCTGGGAAATTGAAGAATGTCAGGACAAGGGAGGAAAAAAAGACAGAGAGAGAGAGAGAGAGAGAGAGAGAGAGAGAGAGAGAGAGAGAGAGAGAGAGAGAGAGAGAGAGGTTTCAGTGTATGTACGGATGTGTTTTTTTATATATAGTAGATTCTTATACCTACACAGACGATATATTTATAGGTAGATGAGTTAGTAAGAGACAGTATGGTGTTCTGATCTGACTGTTAAGGTTTAGAGGGAAAATCTGAGGTGTGGGACAGAGGAAGAGCGGAACAAAAAGGGGATGGGAACAGAAGTAAATATACATATTGGTAGTGGACGTATAGGATTAAGACCTATCATATGAGTGTGGAAAAGGGTTAGAAACGTATAAAAAGAACGTGTGGGATAGAGTTAAGGATGTATGATAGTTATTGTAAGACGCGTCGGACTGAGTTGAGAATAAAACATTGCAGGATTAAGAAATGAAGTTGAGAATGTTAATTAAAGGGAAATATGAAGTGTGGGGTAGTGTTTAAGGAAATGAAGGTGTGTGTGTGTGTGTGTGTGTGTGTGTGTGTGTGTGTGTGTGTGTGTGTGTGTGTGTGTGTGTGTGTGTGTGTGTTACGTGTGGGAATCATGGAGTCTTTGTTGAAGGTGATCTGAGTTGCGTCATTACAGATGTAGGATGTGTCTTTTGTGTTGTCAGTACGTAGTGTTGTCTTGTGTTGTTCCTTTATGTTATTTCTAGTTGATAAGTGCATTGTTTTTTTTTATTATTATTATTATTGTGTTATTACTTAATTTACTGTGATTTGGTTTGTTCTGTTCTCTTGCTTATGTGTTATCTGTCCCTTTGTTTTGCTTGATTTGGTTTCTCTTTCGATATGTTGTTTTCTTCTTTGTTTTTTTGTTTTTTTTACCTTAATTTTAGTGCTTTATTATTACTGCTTATTACTGTTGTTATTGTTATTACATATTATTATTGTGATTGCTATTATTATTATTGTTATTATTATTATTATTATTATTATTATTATTATTATTGTTATTATTATTATTATTATTATTATTATTATTATTATTATTATTATTATTATTATTATTATTATCATCATCATCATCATTATAATCAGCATCATTACCGCTATCGTCATCATGAATACTACTACTATTGCTGCTACCACCACCACTACCACCACCACCATACCAACACCACCACCACCACCACCACCACCACCACCACCACTGCCACCACCACTATCACTACTATTAGTGTTACTACCACCAGTACCACCACCACCACCACCTGCCGCACCTCACCACTCCTCTGCGCTTCACACGTGCTAGAGGCGGGAGGGTCACGGCCCGCCCCTAAGGCACTGTTTGTTTCCGTCACGCACCACTTCCTGTTGTTTACTCGTGTTTTCTTGTTCCGGCGGATTCGAGGCCTCGTCCACCGCGGAAGAGAGAGGGAGAGAGAGAGAGAGAGAGGGAGAGGAAGAGGGAGACGGAGAGGGAGAGAGAGAGAGAGAGAGTAACTGCATTGATTTCTTGACTTCCTTTCGTTCCATATGGCGTTCCCCAAAAAGGTTTCTTAGTCCATCACTATTTTTTTCTACAGCATAAAAAAAAGTAAATGAATACGAGTATATATATATATATATATATATATATATATATATATATATATATATATATATATATATATATATATATATATATATATATATATATATATATATATATATATATATATATATATATATATATATATATATATATATATATATATATATATATATATATATATATATATATATATATATATATATATATATATATATATATATATATATATATATATATATATATATATATATATATATATATATATATATATATATATATATATATATAAAAAGTAAATAAATAAAGCTCTTGTCACTTAAAAAAAAACAAGAACATAAAACAGTCATGTTGTTATTGTCATTGCTTTTACGATCAGTGCTTTGAGGGTTAATGGGAGTGAAAAGTAAAGCGAAAGATAATAAGAACGCCCCACGGCTGTCACCTCGCCTGTAGCCACCACACCCCTTCCGCCTCCACCACACCTCCACACCACCACGCCACACCAGGCACCCGTGCACGCCTTGACACTGCCGCTAATTATAGTGTGTCGGTAATTTTAGTGATTGTAATGCTGATGGTGATGATGGTAATAGTAATGATGATGATGATGATAATAATAATAATAATAATAATAATAATAATAATAATAATAATGAAACCATTCTCATTTATTATTATTATTATTATTATTATTATTATTATTATTATTATTATTATTATTATTATTATTATTATTATTATTGGTGTTGGTGTCGGTGGTGTTATTGGTGGAGGTGTTGTTATCATGACCATTAGAACATAAGAACATAAGAAATAAGGGAAGCTGCAAGAAGCGACCAGGCTTACATGTAGCAGTCCTTGTATGAAGTATACGTACCTATTTCCACCTATCATCCCCATCCATAAACCCGTCTAATCTTCTCTTAAAGCTCCCTAATGTCTTAACACTAACAACATGATTACTGAGTCCGTTCCACTCATCTACCACTCAATTTGATTTCATACTTTCATCATCATTATCTTTTTTTTTTTTTTTTGCCGTTTACGTATATATTTCCATTACAAAATGATTTCTACTGATATTAAGAATAAATGGTAGACTATTTGCATCATTAGAAAGTAAAAACTAATATAAAAAGAAAAATGTGTGTAAATTGATAGACAGACGAATAGATAGATGACTGGATGGATTACCAATCGTAAGAAACACAGACATGAAGGCATGGCTTGTTGTGACGTGTGAAGGAGACGCCTCGTATTCACACCGCAAAGAGTTCAGAACAGTCGTGCAGAAAGTATTACGATAATCGTCGCTGCTCCCACACGTTTGTTGCAGCATTGTGTACTGACTTACCTGACCGCCAGGTGTGGAGGCTCCACCTTCAGGAATCCTAAACGCACAATGTCTGAAAGGCGTGTCTCGTATAGGTTGGTTCTGTTTAAAATACCTTTCAACATTTATCTGCTCGTTCACTGGGTATTAGGGACTGAGATTTTCACATTGCCTACCTAAATGTGAGGCTTTCCCAGTTTGAGTCTTCCTTCAGCATCATGTTGAGTTTTCCTTCAGTACCATGTATTAAATTAACGCCACGCCTTTTCCTTGCGTATTCCCACGTGTTCCCTCGAGTGGCAACAGCGATATGAGACTTGCTGCATTGTTTTGCGGTGTTTCCTGCTGCCTGAAGACGTGATGCATCCACCGCACGCCACAGCAAAACCTTCCTCCTTCCTCTGCCTGCTGCTACTTGAATTACTTGGGCTTATGCTAATTGCTTCCTTTCATGTCTTTCGTGTAAGTTACAACATATACAAATAATACGAGTAGTAAGAGCGCTCGGTTTGTTCATTTGTCTTTCAACTTGCGTGCCAACCTGCCTGCCTGCCTGTCTGTCCCTTTTTCATGCTCTCTCTCTCTCTCTCTCTCTCTCTCTCTCTCTCTCTCTCTCTCATCATCTTTCAGGTACAGGGTACGAGAAAGATTTAGGAGTTATAGTTAGCTCTGAACTCCGTCTAGGGAAACAATGCATAGAAGCCAGAAACAAGGCAAATAGGGTACTAGGATTTATTTTTAGGAGTGTTAAAAGTAGAAGGCCGGAAGTAATATTAAAGTTATACTTGGCGCTGGTCAGACCTCATCTAGACTACGCTGTGCAGTTCTGGTCCCCACATTACAGGAAAGATATAGGTCTATTAGAATCAGTACAGAGGAGAATGACTAAAAGGATACAGGGGATGAGGAGTATTCCTTACGAAGCGAGGTTGAAGCGGTTAAATTTACATTCTCTAGAGAGACGTAGGTTAAGAGGGGACCTGATAGAAGTCTTTAAGTGGTATAAGGGTTATAACAAGGGAGATGTAAGCAAAATTCTTAGGATCAGCAACCAGGGTAGAACAAGAAATAACGGGTTCAAGCTTGAAAAATTTAGGTTTAGGAAGGAGATAGGAAAAAATTGGTTCTCAAATAGAGTGGTAGATGAGTGGAACGGACTCAGTAATCATGTAGTTAGTGCTAGGACACTAGAGAGCTTTAAGAGAAGATTAGACAAGTTTATGGATGGGGATAGCAGATGGAAATAGGTAGGTGTGTTTCATACAGGGACTGCCACGTGTAAGCCTGGTCGCTTCTTGCAGCTTCCCTTATTTCTTATGTTCTTATGTTCTCTCTCTCTCTCTCTCTCTCTCTCTCTCTCTCTCTCTCTCTCTCTCTCTCTCTCTCTCTCTCTCTCTCTCTCTCTCTCTCTGTGTGTGTGTGTGTGTGTGTGTGTGTGGTGTGTGTGTGTGTGTGTGTGTGTGTGTGTGCGTGTGTGTGTCAAGCTGTCTGTCTGCCTACCTACCAAGTTGCCCGTCTACCTGTCTGTCTGTCACTTTCGCGTTTTTAACAGCAAAAATGCCAAATTTGAGGATGAAGTTAACACCATCCAAGGCGAAATGGTTAACAACTCTCACCGAAAACTAACGATTTAAGAAATGTCGATCCTTTCAAAATTTATCAACCAAAACTGTAACTGAAGAGGCAGACAATAATTGGCGTCCGGACTTCCAATTCCTTTCTTTGCAAACGGATACCGAGTGAAGACTACACTTCCTCATATTCAGAACCCATCAAATGCCGTTGAAAAAATATGCCTTCCTGCTTCACGATAGTCCGTTTCCTATCACATGTAGCACATAAGATACAAAATTACTAAAGATTAAAATTCCAAAGATTAAAAAAAAAAAAAAAAAATGAATCTACGAGCGTTAGCAAGTAAATAACAATTGATGAATAAGTAAAAAAAAAAAAACATACTATGATAAAGAAAATAACGCCACCACAGTAGAACATTCCATACTTGAGGGCCACAGTAAAATAAAATCTGCCGTTCTATTCGCTGGCCGTTATTTGGACATTGTGATAGTCGCGTTCTTTCACATCTCACGCGTTACATTGACGAAAGTTCTGCCTGGCTCTGTGTTCCCCTTAACTCTGACTTGAACGGTTTGAGAGAGTCGCTTGGATATTTTTCCTCCTTCCTAATCATTTTTGGGTGGGAGCGAGTTTTATTAATTTTTTTTTACCCTTTTGTGCCCTTGCCTAGCCTCCTCCACGCATAAAGTAGATAAGAAATGAAAGGAAACTGTAATTAAAGCTTCGTAACACACCACAGTAAATGAAACACGTCTTCCTACTCAGTAACCGTTGTGCTATTTTGAAAACCCGATATTCGCTTCCCGTCTTATCTCACGCACAACATTAATAAGACATCACCAAGCCGCAATTATCTCCCAGTATTTCCGGATCCAGACAGGCAAGCTTTCAGTAGAACACACCACGCCTACACTGGATGGAATTTGTGGGGGATTCACCGGGAAGATAATTATGTCAAGAGGCCTTGAAAACCATGTTAGGAGTGAAGTTAATTGTGTCGCGTTTGAGAGAGTATGCGCGTGAGGAGACAAGGAGAGGAGCGTCACGATGTCAATACAAAGCAGCCTTCAGTCTTCGCATCAGGAGACATGACAAAGAGAGAAGGAAGGGCAGTGGCGGGGTGTGGCGGTTCATTACTTTTTTTTTTCATTGTGTTCTCCTATTGTTATCATTATTATCATTTTTACTACTACTACTACTACTACTACTACTACTACTACTACTACTACTGCTACTACTACTACTACTACTACTACTATCATTACTGTTTGCATCCCGTGGTGGGAGGGGGACGTCTTGGCAGCTTCGGAGGAATAGTACAGCCGGGGTTCTCTGTGCATCGTGAAGGGCGGCAGCAGATGACGCAGCGATGGGAGAAAGAAGCCCTCCTCTGTGTGTCTGTGTTCATTCATTCCCGCCAGGACAATGCTTCCTTCCTTCGTTATTATTACCTACCACCACCACTACCACCACCACCATTCACCACCACCACCACCATCCCCCCCACTCTTTTTTCTTATAGTATGTGCGTATGTGTGATATGTTTTCTTTTATTTGTATATGTATGTATGTATGTTTATGTATGTATGTTTTGCGCATCAAACAAACTTGTACTTGAGAGAGAGAGAGAGAGAGAGAGAGAGAGAGAGAGAGAGAGAGAGAGAGAGAGAGAGAGAGAGAGAGAGAGAGAAAGGAGAGGAAACACAAATCAGGCGAGGAGCGTGTCTCGAGGCGTGGCACGAGCGAGCGTTCAGACACCTCAGCGTTGCTCCTTCAGATGACGACCTTGAGGCGCACCACACATTTACCTGCCGCCACTAATCCAGAACACCCTCGGCTGGTGTGTGTACGTATTTATATCATCTCACGTCACCGCCACCACCGCCACTACCTGGGCAGGAAAGTGCTAATTTGACTAAGAAAAAAAATAACACCCATTTCTCGTCTGGCCTTCACCCCTTAATAGAGTAGAGGAGGAAAAAACTTGTGCTGTCATCAACTGTTGTGTGTTTCTGTTGTCTTTTGTTGGTTTGTACTGGCGGGAAGGTCAGGTGAGGCTGGGAGTGGACTGCCTTTGCTCCCAGAAGTGAAATCGAGATGGAATAATGGAAGCTAAATAAAGGAGTGGAAGGAGTGGCAAATACAGAACAAAAGAGTTTATTTATTTATTTATTTTTTATATAAGGTCCAGGAGATTGTCGAAAGGTACAAAAGTGGAAGAAGGAAAAAAAAGCTGATTCAGTTTGCCGCTTTAGGAAAAAAAAATCAAAGAAAGAATCTGAAGGGTACACCAGTTTATTTCAGGAAGTGTCATGATATCTAACGAAACAGTTTACCTCGTAGGAAGAAGAGAAAAAATGGAAACAGGCAGAGAATTCCAAAGATTAAAAAAAAAAAGAATCTACGAGTGTTAGCAGGAAAATAACAATTGATGAATAAGGTGAAAAAAAAAAAAAGCTAAATTACTGTAACACTATGAACATTGCACGCAGCTGGGAAGAACAGTAAAGAGTAGCAGAGAATGAGAATATAAGAGGCACTGCAGAAGCTGAGGACAGGAATAAGAGAGGAGCAGAGGTGGGCCACGTGAGGGGTTATCATGGAGCTGTGTGGTGGAGGCAGCAGGGCGGCGAGGGGAGGCCTGTGGCGTGGCGAAGAGCGGACGTGACATCAGGGCGGGAAAAAAAAAAAAAAAAAAATCAGGTAAAAAGGTTTCGCTGTAAGTTTTGACATGAATGACTAGCCTTGTTCCTTCCCATGATGCTGATGCTGCTCCTATCTTCTTCTTCTTCTTCTTCTTCTTCTTCTTCTTCTTCTTCTTCTTCTTCTTCTTCTTTTTCTTCTTATTTTCTTCTTGTTCTTGTTCTTACTTTTCTTCTTTTTGTTTTTGTTTTTGTTCTTGTTCTTTTTTGTTTTTGTTCTTGTTCTTCATATTTATTATTATTATTATTATTATTATTATTATTATTATTATTATTATTATTATTATTATTATTATTTCTCCTTATCATTCTCCTTCTCCTCCTTCTCCTTCTTCTTCTTCTTTCTCCTTCTCCTTCTTCTTCTTCTCCTTCTCCTTCTGCTTATCCTTCTTCTTCTTCTTCTTCTTCTCCTTCTCCTTCTCCTTCTCCTTTTGCTTCTTCTTTCTTCTCCCCATCCTACCTTTCGTCTTACTCATAATTTACCCTCTCCTCTTTATCGTCCTCCTTGCATAGTCATTTTCGTAAACATGCCGGCGTTTTCGTACCTCACGACTACATGAACCAAGACACAATATAGCTCATCACAGCCTCGCTATCGGACCAACAGATCTGCTGCTGCTTGTTCTTATCCCCTGTGTTTCCGAGTGTGACAGACGCTCTGGTGGAATGTTGATGATCACTGCGGTGCATCCCTCGTAATGTGATAGACGTGCCTCCCCGCCCCGCCCTTCGTCAGTGACCTTCAGGGAGCTCACGGGACGGACAGGTGTGTGTGTGTTGGGGTGGGAGAAATAAAGTTAAGAGGCAAGGTGACAGGAAACCACCAGGACAGAATTACTTGATGAGGCTCTGTGCTGGATTAGTTGAGTTAAGGTGTGGCGTAGAGAGAGAGAGAGAGAGAGAGAGAGAGAGAGAGAGAGAGAGAGAGAGAGAGAGAGAGAAGAGAGATGAGAGAGAGAGGAGAGAGAGAGAGAGGAGAGAGAGAGAGGAGAGAGGAGAGAGAGAGAGAGAGATGAGAGAGAGAGAGAGAGAGAATTATAGGATATAGTTTCTTCTTCTTGACCTCCTCCTCCTCCTTTTCCTCCTCCTCCTCCTCCTCCTCCTTTTCCTCCTCCTCCTCCTCTTCCTCTTTTCCCTCCTCCTCCATAGCAGTAGATAGTAGTATCTTTACTTTTATTGTCCCTATTATTATTATTTTCCCCCCTCCTCCTCCTCCTCCTCCTCCTCCTCCTCCTCTTTATTATATTAAAATCGTGAAATAAATTTTAAAAATGTGTCTTTTCATCACTCCATTTCGTGAATGTCTTGGACTCGCTGAGGAGAGGAAAAAATGACGAGGAATTCCAAGATGATATTTTTATTCTTTCTACTCTTGACCGCACTGAAATAGTTGAGGTAAGGAATATCACGACTTATTTTTGTCGTCTTTGCCTTCAGTGTTTTTTTTTTTTTTTTTTGAGACGCTGAGAAGGAAGGAAGGGTGAGGAGAGATTTTTGGTTATTGTTATATTTTTTTTCTCTCTCTCTCTCTGAAGCACCGAAGTTACTGAGGAGAGGCATTACCAAAACCTCATCTTGAGTTGTCATTTTCTTTCGCTGGTAACTTTTTCATAGCCATGAAATTTTTTGACCAGCAGTCGTAGGAAAGTGGAGGTTTTTTATGCTCCCACTCACCTTCATTGCTGTGGGAAAAATCAGACATAGATAGACAGATACCGAGGTATTATACTAATCACAACACGATGTACGTACATAAACTTGATAAAATACAATGCTTTATACTGTCCAATCGAATTTCTACACATAATCAAACCAAACGGAGTAAATTTAATCGAGTAATTGCGAGAAAGTACGAGAATTTACCAAAAAAAAACAATACACACTTGGAGAGAGAGAGAGAGAGAGAGAGAGAGAGAGAGAGAGAGAGAGAGAGAGAGAGACAGACAGACAGACAGACAGACAGACAGACAGACAGACAGACAGACAGACAGACAGACTATCCGCGTGCCTTCTCTTCCCAGCGCTCTTCACCGCCCATTTTTTCGGATCATTGCCACTATGAACCATTAGTTACAGACGGAGAGAGAGAGAGAGAGAGAGAGAGAGAGAGAGAGAGAGAGAGGAGAGAGAGAGAGAGAGAGAGAGAGAGAGAGAGAGCCGCAGATTTAGTGAAGGGTGGGAAGAAAGAGAGAAAAGCTACAATCTGAGGAAGGAGAAGAAAACGGATGGTGAGGCAGCCTAACAAGGGCCTGGCCGCTGTCGTGTTCAGTGTCACTCCCTTAAATCTGCGTTAGGGAGGGCGGATGTGGCCAGACACGGACACTTATGGCGTTGCAGGGAAGGACGTGAAGGAAACTGAACGAGTGACGGAAGAGGAAAGGGAAAGTGGATTATGTTAATGTCTGGATGGAATATTACGAAGGTGGAGTGTTTGGTGGTTGGCTGGACGAATAGACTGCTAACGGGTTGACTCTTACGGTGGATAGATGGATGGGTGGATGTTTGGCTGACTTGATGGATTAATAGATGGATAGATGGATGTTTGGCTGGATGGATGGATAAATATTTGTTTGGGTGGATGAATAGATGGATGTTTGGTTGACTGAGTGGATAAATAGATGGATAGATGGATGTTTGGCTGATGAAGTGGATGGGTGGGTGGCTGGATGTCTACTGGTAAGATGAATCAATAGTCGGAGAATCTGGTTTAATTTCTCCAAGTGGGATAAAACCTTAAAACGTCCTGGATAATGAAGTTTTGACAGATACGTAGGTAGAATTGTATAAAGGCATTGCAATTATAGTGAAGTTTTCCGTTACGACTTCCATTCATACTCACACTTAAAGCAAAGAAAGTAAAACCATAACTTAGGATAATGTTTCTCGACTCCTGGAATAGATGGATGGGTGGATGGATGGCTAGGTGGAAGGTCAACGGTCCTGTCCTATACACTACACAGTTTTCATGCATATGGGTCTTGTGGCACGCAGTTTAGCATACACTCTCGTTACAGTTACGTGACATGCAGTATACGCTGGTATATATTATATAGTTGATGGCTTTTCAAATGATGCAGTTGAGATTTGTTATGCATCACTCGAGGTAAACCTATTATTTTGTATGCGAAAGGAATGTAACTGGAGAGAGGTGTGTCCTCAATCAAGCACATTAGTCTGCAGGAGTAATTGAGGTGAGAGTGGTGTGAAGGGCGCGCTGTTACACAACTAATGACTCCCGCTGACACCACCAGATTTATTTCGCTTAATAGCTGCTTATTATTCTAGTATTACTCATATCCTGCGGCCGTGTTCGCCTGCATCCTGCCCTTCCCTGCTTGGCTCACGGGAATCCCTCACAGATATCTCATAGATCACTGGCTAATACATGCACACAGCAGCTTCAGGTCCCGTCCCCGCCCCGCCATCACTCAGAGGCGGCCATCCGTGTCCTCGTCCTCACTGGCTGGAACAACTCGGTGTCAGCTTCTTTGTGTCTCGTTCGCGGCTTCCGTTTCCGAACCTGGCTGGAGTGTGTGTGTCCCGGGGCGTGAGGGGAGGGTGGCGGGGCCTTGATGGCGGGTATAAACTGCGTGGGTGGCGGTTGTTCTGTCAGACAGCTCCCTTCGTCTGGGTGGGTCAC
This sequence comes from Scylla paramamosain, assembly GCF_035594125.1. Taxonomy (NCBI): domain Eukaryota; kingdom Metazoa; phylum Arthropoda; class Malacostraca; order Decapoda; family Portunidae; genus Scylla; species Scylla paramamosain. Next base: position 37,908,512 of record NC_087153.1, on the reverse strand, counting down.
GTTCCTCCGTCATGATCGTTCTTGTGAGTAATCCAGTTCTGTTGCCTGTGTGCTCTGCTTGGAAGTGTTCATAGTGCGCTTGTTAAACACCTTGATGCTTCTTTCTGGCGATGTCTGTGGCGGCGACCACAACTCTAGGCAGTGTTACTGTTCCGCAGCGTGTGGTTTGCGTCTTGGCGGTGGTGGGCGCCTGCTGGGGCGAGGCTGCCCTGCATCCCGAGACCCGCCAGGGGCCGCAACATGACCTGCACAGCATCCCTCGCTACGACCTGTACGACAACCGCCACTACAGCGTGTACAACAACCCGCGCCTCGACGTGTACAACGACCTGGACAATAACCTGCACCGTGCCTCTCCTGTCGGCCTGCACAACGGCCGCCACGTGCCTGATATCTTCCACCACGCCCCTGTCGTCCCCCCCCACCACAGCACCTTCAACGCTCCCGCCATCACCTCTTATCGCGGCCCCACTGTCGTCCCCGCACCGTACCTTGTCCCTCCCCAAGTCCACAATGTTGTCCCCGTGCACGAGTCCCCAGTCATCATAGAGAAAACCCCCGTGCCGTACGCCAGCCCCGTGCCTCAGCCCAAACCTGTCATTCCCATCAGATCTCAGTACCACGTGCAGGACGAGCTCGGCCAGTATTCCTTCGGCTACGACGCTGGCATTTCCACCCGCCAGGAGACCCGAGACGCCTACGGAAACGTGCGTGGCTCCTTCAGCTACATTGATTCCAACGGAAAGCTTCAGACGCAGCACTACACGGCTGGCAAGGGCGGCTTCAGAGTGGTGGGCACCAACCTGCCTGTGCATGTGACCAACGAGGCACGCCATAAGCGCTCCTACGCTACTTTCCCGGCAGCCACCGCGCCCCTCACCGCAGCTCACCACCTCCCAGACTTGAACCTCGTCACTCCCTATCACGTGTACGGACCTCCGAGGCAAAGCTTCTCCTACAGCCTGCAGTCACTCCCCTCCCATGTCTCCACCTCCACCAGGACCTACTACGCAGGACCCCGAGTCGCCCCTCACCACCGAAGACACTACTACTACTATTAAACTAACTACCGCTAGTTTGTATGGCCCCGAATTCCAGTGAATCATTCAGTAGTCTCACACATCCCCCTCGCGCCCCTCCTCCTCCCTTCCTTCGTGTCTTTTTCCACTGTCCTCATCTACTGTCTGATTCTTCACATCTCTCTTTCTTATGCTTGCCTATCTGCCGCCTCCTTAAGCATGCAGTCTTTCCTTTCTTCCTGGCTCAGTTTTATGCATATTCCTCACAAAAACGCCCAGTCACCGTCTTTATTCTCTTCACTCCGTCCCTCCACTCCTCTCTCTTCTTTAGTTCTCTCTCTGATATTATCTCCTCCTCCTCCTCCTCCTCCTCCTTCTCCTCCTCCCTGTAACCACTCGCCTTCCGTCTCTCGTTGCATGACTTTCAACACACACACACACACACACACAAACACACACACACACACACACACACACACACACAGACACACGTGGAAGGTAGAACAGCTTCAGTTTTGCCAAGTTATGTGTGTAAGTGGATAAAATAAAGGCTTTTTGATATCATTTGTATTTTATTAATTAATGTTACCTTTTTTTGCTCTCTCTCTCTCTCTCTCTCTCTCTCTCTCTCTCTCTCTCTCTCTCTCTCTCTCTCTCTCTCTCTCTCTCTCTCTCTCTAATCTGTGTGTTCAAGTAACGTCCTTGTTCTATTTAAGTAAGAATGTGAGGAATTTTTGTTTTAGAGAGCGTGTGTGTTTGCGTGTGTGTTTGCGTGTGTGTGTGTGTGTGTGCGTGTGTATGTGTGTGTGTGTGTGTGTATTACGAGTTTTTTTTTTTTAAGTGATTCCAACACAAAGTCATTTGAGATTTTATTTATTTTTTTTTTATTCTTTTATTTCTTTACGTCTATTTTTGTATGTAGATCACGAGACAAGAATTTGTATGACTAAGGATAAGAAGACGGAACTGGCACACACACACTCTCTCTCTCTCTCTCTCTCTCTCTCTCTCTCTCTCTCTCTCTCTCTCTCTCTCTCTCTCTCTCTCTCTAACCTTCATCGTGACAAAAACCTTCATTTCTTTCATTATTCTCGCCTCGCTCCCTCTTCCGCTTCCTTTTGCTGCTTCTTGAAATGGCCTTTTTTATCATTCTTTTTTTTTCTCTCTCTTTTTTCCCCCTTGGCTCTCTCTTAATAAGTAGTAGTGATTCCAGAAGCATGCGTAATCATTTGTATTCTTTAATAATTGGTGTTTCCTCTTGTGCATTTGAATGATGTTTTTCTTTCGTTTGCTCATGCACTGATTGTACTGTATGTGTGTGACGGTAATTGTCAGGAAGGGGTGTAGTGTTGTTGTTGTTGTTGTTGTTGTTGTTGTTGTTGTTGTTGATGATGATGATAATGATGCTGTTGCTGTTGTGGCTGTTGCTTCTTCCTCTTCTTGTTCTGTTTCCGGTTTTTTTTTTTTTTTTGTTCTTGTTCTTGTTGTTCTTGATCTTGCTCTTGATCTTGCTTTTGATCATGCTCTTGTTTTTGCTGTTGTTGTTGTTGTTGTTGTTGTTGTTGTTGTTGTTGTTGTTGTTCTTGTTTTTGTTCTTCTTCTTCTTCTTCTTATTATTATTATTATTATTATTATTATTATTATTATTATTATTATTATTATTATTATTATCATTATTATTATTGTTCTTGTTATTGTTACTACTACTACTACTACTAGTACTACTACTACTACTACTCCTGCTACTGTTGTTGTTGTTGTTGTTGTTGTTGTTGTTGTTGTTAATATTATTATTGACTTATTATTATTACGATTATCATTACTATTATTATTATTATTATTATTATTATTATTATTATTATTATTATTATTATTATTATTATTATTATTATGTTATTATTATTATTATCATCATCATCATCATCATCATCACCATTATTGTTATTATTTTATCATCGTTATCATCATCATCATCACCATCACCATCATTATCGCCGTTGTCATCATCATCTGGCTACACTTCTGTTTTTCTTCTTTTTTTTTTATCATAGACATCATTCTCGTTTTAATATTCCGGTAACCTTTGAATTAATCGCAGTTTTCTTTTTCGCATATCTCTATTACTGCGTCTATACATCACAGCAGCACAGTAATGACCACAAGGCGTCAGCGCTTCATAGAGTCCTTAGAACATTCCTTACCATGCTTGAAACCACCTTCTGCTTATGCTGTATGGAAGGAGTTAGGAATGAGATACGTGTGATAGGATGAACACAAGAGCACAGGAGTGACACGTGCATTATGAACCTGAACACATAAGCACAGGAAACAGTAAGCCTAGTTGTTAATTGAAGGAAAAGACCGTCTAGTGAAGAAAATAATTTGAACGTGACAGGAAATTACTTTGTTGAAATTGATTTGTCTAAGAGAGAGAGAGAGAGAGAGAGAGAGAGAGAGAGAGAGAGAGAGAGAGAGAGAGAGAGAGAGAGAGAGAGAGAGAGAGAGCCAATTCGCGTTAGATTTATTCTTTGGCCTTGTGACGTGTGGGGGTCGCGGTGGTGGTGGCGATGATGGTGGTGATGTATGTAGATAAGTACTGCATGATTTGGGGTAATTTTCATTCCTAACTTATGTAAGCCTTGTGTTGGTGTCGTTGTTGCTGGTGGTGTTGTTATTGGTGGTGGTGATGGTGATATTACTGTTGTTGTTGCTGTTATTGATGGGGGTAGTGGTGATGGTAGTGGCGTTTTTGTTCGTGGTGGTGATGTGGTGGTGGTGGTAGTGGTGGTGGTGGTGGTGGTAGTGGTAGTAAAGGAAAGTAACAACTGCTACACTCACCTGACTGCTGGACGTGGCTAAAACTAAGCTACAGGTATAGTAGAAAAAATAAATAAATAAATAAATAAAAATAAAAAATATTAGCCATGCTCTCGTCTTAGAAAGCAGCACTGAACTCACGCCTGTATTCAGAAACGCTTTGCTCTCTCACCACAGAAATTATTATCCTGACTCTCAAGTTTCTCCTGTTAATAACGTAGAAATCTTGTTAATCTGTCACTGGGAACCGTTAAAACGCCCTTAAAAACCTCTGGTGAAATTTCAACTATATTCAGCTAGAGTCTTTTCAAAGTAGACGGAGAGCTGCGCCAAAAGTGGTCTTCATTCACAGCGGCGCCAACTTGCGGAGCTCACCAGACCTTTCAGAGCTGAGGTGTCCCAGGCCTGCACTGCCAAGGCCACGGAGACACACTTGCCAAGGGAACACGACGCTATGAGACTCCAGCTTGTCACCATACTTGCAAATATACACGAGTTGAGAGTTGTCAGAAAATAATGATGAGTTGCTTGCATAGTGGGATTTATGTTATGAATGGGATGATTTGATTTGTGATGTGTACCTAATGGAAATATTATTGGTGTAGAAGAGAGAGAGAGAGAGAGAGAGAGAGAGAGAGAGAGAGAGAGAGAGAGAGAGAGAGAGAGAGTGCTTGTGTATGTTTCCCTTCATTCTCTCTCTCTCTCTCTCTCTCTCTCTCTCTCTCTCTCTCTCTCTCTCTCTCTCTCTCTCTCTCTCTCTCTCTCTCTCTCTCTCTCTCTCTCTCTCTCTCTCCGTCGCAAACCGTCAATGCTGTACAAGCCTGAGTGCCTCGCCCTTCTCACTTACTTCAACCAGTCATCCTTTATAATAACCTCGCCAATGCTTTTCTTTTTTGGTTTCTGTTTTACGGAAAATTGGGAAACACTAATCCACCTGTGTGTTGATGATAACAGATGGTAATTGCGGCAGCTCCAACGCTACCATTATCTTGTCCTCCATCTCGTTAAATGCATCTCCTCCGGGTCGTGGGTATGAAAGCCACTCCATGTGCCTAGTGACACGAAGAGAGACACCCTAAGGCTTTGATTCTCCTTCGTCACGACTTGCTACCTCGAAGAAGTGTCTCCGTCATTGCGTGCTCACTCCACTCAGCAATCACTCCCCTCGGCACTGTAGGCCGGCCTCAGGTGCCGTTAGTGAGGCGCGGGTTCAGGGTCTTGTGCAACTTCAGCTTGATATAACAGCGCGAGCAGCAGTCGCAGCACCGTCAGACAGCTCCCTGGTCTTGGGTGGGTCGCACAGAACAAGCGCCACAGCAGCCATGGTCACGTTGGTGAGTGAGCGAGGTGCTGGAGTGTTGGCGCGTCACAGCGGCTTCCTGGCGGCTGGTCTCCTGCTTCGGGAGGACCAGTGTTTCCTTCATATATCCTGGATTAAACTTTGTGTGGAAATCCGAAGTGGGAATGGTACTGTAAAAAAATTATGAGGTTCCAGAGTGTTCCCCGTTGGGGAAATCACCTGAACATCTCCCTCCTCCTCTGTCCTGCTCACAGCGACAAACGACCAGAGCCAGACAAGCAGCGCGCCGCCACACTCCTTCCCAAAGCCTTATTCAGCTGTGCATCACGAGAACAGTGGCTATATTTTGTTGTTTATTTATCACTCATTTAGACAATCGAATTCAATTTTTTTTTTTTTTTCAGCGGATTGTGTGTGCCCTCCTATTGGTGTCCAGCGGCCGCGCTGACCCGCCCCACTCCCGGGACCACGCAGCCACTGACACCATCTATCGCGAAACTGTGGCTCACGGTGGCTCAGCGGGTCACGGAGCTCCCGTTGTGGCTCACGGTGGCTCACTGGTTCACGGTGGTGCCATTGTGGCTCACAGTGGCTCACTGGGTCACGGTGCTGCAGTTGTGGCTCACGGTGGCTCTGTGAGTCACGGTGCTCCTGTTGTGAGTCACGGTGCTCCTGTTGTGAGTCACGGTGCTCCTGTTGTGAGTCACGGTGCTCCCGTTGTGAGTCACGGTGCTCCCGTTGTGGCTCACGGTGGCTCTGTGAGTTACGGTGTTCCCGTTGTGGCTCACGGTGGCTCTGTAGGTCACATTACCCCAGTTGTGAGTCACGGTGGCTCTGTAGGTCACACTGCTCCCGTTGTAGCTCACGGTGGCCTTGCAAGTCACGCTGGTTACGGTGGTCCCATTGCCAGTCACGGCGTCTCAGTGGGTCACGGTGGTCCTGTTGTGAGCCACAGTGGCGCAGTGGGTCACGCCCCGGCGGTTCACGCCCCTGTGGTCAAGGGTGCTGTGATCTCGCACGGGAGCGGCTACCAGGAGCCTGTGCGATCCCAGTACCACGCCCAGGATGCCTATGGTCGATACTCCTTCGGCTACAATGCCGGCACTTCCGCCCGCGACGAGACCCGCGACGCCTATGGTAACGTGCACGGCTCCTACACCTACGTCGACTCCTATGGTAACCTGCAGACGCAGCACTACGTCGCCGGCAAGGGCGGTTTCCAGGTGGAGGGCACCAATCTTCCCGTGCAAGTCAGTCATGGACAGAGGTACAAACGTTCGTACGCTGTCTTCCCCGCCTCCACCAAGCCACTGGTGAACGGCATCCCAAGTGGTCTCGTCACCACCGTGACGCGCCACCAGCAGGGCCCCGTGGTGGCAGACCTTCCTAGCCCTTACGGAGGTCCTCACGGTTATGGCGGCGAGGTGGTGTACCAGCCTCCAGTGGTGCCCAACGAGGGCCTCATTCATGCCAAAGCTTATGGCGTGTCTCCTCTCCTTGGAAACGCAAATCTCCATGGTAACTTTGACAAGCTCAGCTATAATGGATTTTCCTATGGCTTTGAGACTGGCCCGTCCTCCCTCGCCACCTACGGCACTCACTTCAACCAGCACATCCCCAGGTACTCGCACTGAACCCTCGCCTGCTCGCCTGCTCCGCAGTGTGAAGACTTCTGGATAGTCACGCTGAACCACGCCAAAACTTTCACTAATAAACCTCGTACTTCATGAAGTTTAGAGTTTCAAGATACTTCATTAGTATTTTCAATGCTGTCTTCACATGCTATATACTTTCAACAAGAGTGAATGTCTTGTACGTACTACCAGAAATGTATCTTCGTGATGTTACACGCAGGGCTGGACGGGTTTGCGCTCCGTTTCTGTGATCGGGGCACCTCGTGTATAAAGCATCAAGAAAGCAGAACAATATATTGTTGTATTATTTTTTGCCTCAGTTCCTTTATATAAAATGTGTGTGTGTGTGTGTGTGTGTGTGTGCGTGTGTGTGTGTGTGTGTGTGTGTGTGTGTGTGTGCGTGTGTGTGTGTGTGTGTGTGTGTGTGTGTGTGTGTGTGTGTATTTGATCGGTTGAGGAGGCAGAAGACTGTTCGACAATCATCCAGTGTGTTTTATAAGATGCTGACACATTTGCTGTTTATCGTGAACTTGAAAAGTCCAGCAATGTTACTTAAACGCTGGAAAGGAGAAATCAGTGAACTAAAGTCATATCAGTAAGTTTACTGTCCACATTTAACAAACCTTGGTACAGAAGCGCTCAGAACAATTAGATCGTTAAGGGAGCAAGCAAGAGTTAGTCAACAGCTAACCTCATCCACATCACTGACTTATCAAGTCGTGAAAAACAAAATATATAAACTTCTGAAATAAATAAATAGGTAGTCAGAAAAGAGTGAGTAAAAGAAATAATTATGATTTTGGAAATTAATTAAATGAAATGTCAAGAAAGAAGCATTGTCTGACGAGTAATTTCGGATTGGTGATGACCTCCCGGAACGATGGTCACTCTTAAATCTATTAAGCCGTTCTTCTGTTTGCGCAGGCCCATCACATATATATATATATACTCGTATATATATATATATATATATATATATATATATATATATATATATATATATATATATATATATATATATATATATATATATATATATATATATATATATATATATATATATATATATATATATATATATATATATATATATATATATATATATATATGTATGTTTATATAAAGATAAATTTTGTAGATTATTGTTCCATCCTAAGTATGACGAAGTTTTTACCAAAACCAAATACAGTAACGCTGCTCAATGCTCCACCATCGCGCGTGAAGTGAAAATGCGAGGGTGACGTGTCACACAACCACACTCACACACTCACACACACACACACACACACACACACACACACACACACACACACACACACACACACACACACACGGGCCGCACCACTGCAAAATGAAATTACTCCAGCGCATTAAACTGCATCAGTGCCACTCTCACCTCCCAACCACAACTTGTTTCCGAGAGAAAATTGAAATAATCCCTCAATAATTTTTCAACGAATAGTGCTCGCGCGTGTGCATTACCGTGTGCCTCTCAGAGATGTTTATCTTAATTCTTCATGGTGTTCGCAGAGGTCCGAGGAATACCAAGTGGAATGGTTGTTACACTTGCTGCTGTAGCAATGCATTACACATGAAGGGTTCCAGTCAACAAAACTATTCGTTATTCGTCATCATGATCTTTAAAGCCATTGCTTCATATAAATAAAAGCACAGAGGTACTGTCCTTGCCTCCCTCGTGTCAGCTACAGCACACCCCTTCGCGTGCCCCCAACACTGAGTTGCACGCCAGGTTGAGCAACATGGTGACCTGGTCCCCGAGGGTGACGGTGCCCGCGTGGTTGTCATCGTAGCACCTGTGGAAGGAGCTGTTGTACATTGGATGGCTGGTCAGGCCGCGGAGGTACAGTTCCTCACACTCTCTGTTCTCCGCCAGGCTCAGCGGCAGACTCGTGTCCCACCACCACACTCCGCTGTCCTCCATGTCGGGAACCAGGTGGTCTCGGGGTCTTGAACGTCCGCTAGCTGTTCTCGGTCCAGACGTCCCCTGTGTGGCTTCAGGAAGGGAGTTTGGCGGGGATTTGTGCTGCGAGTGCCGTCGGAGGTGGTGCAGAAACACGGCCTCGCCCCAGTCATTACTTGGGTCCCCGAAAGGTAAGGTGTAGTAATACTGTTTCCCCAGTATGTCGTGTGTTTTGACTCTGCTCTGTGACGTCACAATCACGCGGGTTTTGCGACTGATCTGAAAGGCGGTGCGCCAAATCAAGAGATGACTTAACTGCAGAAGGGAGACATGCAGCAAATTGTTGTACACCGGGCAAGACTTTATATAGAGTGAAGTCTTTCCGTGTGTGGAAGTTAGTCATTCTAAGGATAGAGGGAAGATACTCGTAAACCATGAAAAGCAGAAGTGGCCAGAGTGGCTCCTCCTTTGTCTGTAGTAATGGCGGTAACCTGTGCTGTAGTGTTCACAGACGTAGATTATTTTTTCTTATCAATAATTTGAACTTTTCAAACGATGATATTCATATTTGCAGGAAATCACTTACAAAATACTTTTTTAATATTTTTTCGTCTATATTTTTTCATGGTCATTTAGGAAATAAATTCAAACCTAACTTAACTTTTGAACATTGCGCGGCTAACCCCTTTACACATCGGGACACTAAGCCTGCGGTGCCCCAACAACACCATCTTGAATCGCAGTTCAATATGGCGTTGGCTTACCTCACCTGCTGCAGGAGAGGAGCCACCTTCTCGTGCATATCCATCAGAAAGACGAGAGAATCTTGCGGGTACACAGCCTTCATGAGCACCATTGACCACGACATGTATCCTGCGTGGAATTGGAAGTTAGTAAAAGACTTTTCCCAATACTTTTGTATAAACGTCATTTGAATTTGGTATTTCAATGAAAATGCCTAAACTCTGCATGAATCGTAGTGCACGTGCGTGTTTTCTGTACTGCCGTAGCTGCATCGCGGTGCAAGGCAGTCAAGAACATGAGTAGGGTTCTGCACTAACGTACTCATAAACATCTTTACAATAGGACAGTTACCTAAGACTTGCCTCACTTGTGAATTCACATGTACATAGTTTTTTCTTTTCTTTTTTTATGTAAGAATATCACTGCCCTATGGAAACAAAGGGGAAGAAAAAGAAGAGCCCATTGAGGTGCCAGTCCCTAAAGAGAAAAAATTGGAGGATAAATGTTTTGAAACATCCCTCTCGAAAGAGTTGAAGTCACAGGAAGGAGAAAATATAAAAGCAGGCAGGGCCTTCCAAAGTTTACCAAAAAAGAGGTGAAAGATTGAGAATACTGGTTAACTCTTGAATTAGAAAGGTGGACAGAACAGGGGTAAGAGAAAGAAGAAAGTCTTGTGCAGCCAGGCCGCGGGTGGAGGGAAGGCAAGCAGTTAGCAAGATCAGAAGAGCAGATAGCGTGAAAATAGCGGTAGAAGATAGCAGGAGATGCAACATTTATCATTAACTTTAGAATTAATCAATTGAATCATACAGCACTAGTATTACTTGATTAGTGACAATGAAACCTTATGGAGGAATATTTCAGGAAGTGAGGGTGGTGGCAACAAGAGAACGTAATATGGTAGCTCACTAAGACGTAACAACCACACCTCACACCACACCCCACCACACCACCACCTCTGGATGGAACCTGGGTATGAATAAGAGGGAATCGAATAAGGAATACGTGCTGTTAGTAGCTGCGCCATCCAAATTTTAATGAGAAAAAGACTAAGCTTATTAAAGAAGGAGACTCGTTGTGTCACGGAGAGCAAATGCATCGTGCGCTCATCAGTCAGGCAATACTCGTCATGGTTTTGATGCGACCGTGACTTAGTCTTACGGAATCCATTACGTACAGATTAATTTGTTTATTTTGATTCTATACCCATTATGTGGATATTTGTATTGTGTACGCTAATGTATGTTATTTTGCTCCAGAGTATTTCACACAACAACGCTCCATGTAGGTTGCCTAGTGAATGAAATACCTATAGTGCTGTGCTGATGCTGAGTTGTGTGTGCAAAAAAGCAGGCTGCATCTCTTCTTCACATGAGCAGATTGGCTAAGAAGCGAAACCATCGTTAAGGACACATGTATCGCAGAAAAGAGGAAAAGAAGAACAGGAAATCAATTTGAGGAAAACTATTAGCTTTTTATAGACTGATTTATCTTAAAAGGACCATTGTTTTATTTTAGATATGATATTCACATCTATTAAGTGACTGCATGAGATGATAAAAAATTAAGTGAGGAAAGAGTGGTGTAAGCGTGCGGGCAGCCTACCTAACACCAGCATGTGGGGCGGCGTCTCCTGTCCACTCGCCCATTTCATCAGCTGCTGGACTTCCCTGCTCCTGTTCTTCATGAATCCCGACAGTATCCCAAACGTCCTGAAACTGCTCATAGAAGAATAGCAAAAAAATGAAAAAAAGAAAATATCTGAGGTAACACACACACACACACACACACACACACACACACACACACACACACACAATATAAGAGCATGAATATATATATATATATATATATATATATATATATATATATATATATATATATATATATATATATATATATATATATATATAATAAACATACTGGAAGGACACACGGAGTCGGGACAGCGTTGTACTCGACGCTTCCATTTCCACTTTGAGCTTTTTGTGTTGCGTGTCCAACGCGGCGAAGGGCACACTGCCGTTCTGTGGGAGGAAGAGCCGCCATTCATGTTCATCGTTTAATACAAACCTGTTTTTTGCATCAAACGTGTTCAGCCTGTTATTTCAATAGGTTAAACACTAGTAAACTTATCATACATACATACGATACTCTCTACTGTTTACTGTGCACACAAATACGAAAGAATGAGCGACAAGAATCTTACCGGAAGCTTGACCAAATAGTGAAGCTCGTCGTCACTTCTTGCGAGGAACTCGTAAAACAGAAACCTAACTTTTGAGTCTCCCATGAAGAAGATCCAGAGGGTGTCCTGATGAGCCAGTCTGGCCCTGAAGCAGGCGGCCACCGAGGCTGGGTCAGCGTAGGTCGCTATTTCACACGGCACGTAGGGCAGCAGGCCGCCGGCGGCGCCGATCCTGGTGGTGGCGGTGACTGTCGGGGCGCTGGCCTCGCCCTCGCCCTGGAAGGCCAGCACGGAGGGAAGGACGGCCGCCAACGGGGAGTAATCGGTCGTGGCCGCTCCTGATGGAGAGTCTCTCTTCAGGAGCAGCTGCTGTACTGCCCCGGCCACGTCGTTGCCGCCACAAGTGTCAGGGTGTTGCCGAGCTCTCCAGTCTACACTCATCTTGTCAGCAGACACATATCCATAACGGTTGTGTATGAAGAGGCTGGCGTTGGGCGCGTAACGCTGGGGAACGTCCGTGACGGTAAAGAGTGCACGGCAAGATACACCTTGCATTCGCACGACGCCCCTCTGTGGTGGGCGATCGGCGAGACCAGCGCCAAGAAAACTGCACACGTGCACGCCCGCCAGGCACAGCGCCGCGGCGACACAAGCATTCCTGAGTGAGGGCTTGACGCACACATTCATCAAGTCACCTGGAGTCTGCCACATTGCCGCACAAGCTCCTGCAGCGTTAGCTAAGTACAGCAGTTCTCATAATGCGGGGCGGGCTGGCAGTCGTGGCATCCAGGGAGTTTTGTTTTAACTTTTCCTGTTCTTGATGCCTCGTGGCGCTGGCAAGGTTCCGTGATTGTGGGTGAAGGAAACCTCCCAGCAACAAGTGTGTGTGTGTGTGTGTGTGTGTGTGTGTGTGTGTGTGTGTGTGTGTGTGTGTGTGTGTGTGTGTGTGAGCGCGCGCGCGCGTGCGTGCGTGCGTGCGTGCGTGCGTGCGTGCGTGCGAGCGAGTGCGCACCAATCATCACATCCGCAGGTGTGCGCCAATAAACATTAACTGTTACCCTATATTTATTTTACATATTAGTTATAAGATACAAGATGGTATAGAGGTAGATAATGACTTCTCAGAATTATCACTCGTTTTTCTCTGAACAGGCGATGCGGTCATTATTGAAAGGAGCACGAAAGAAATTAGTTAAAATTAAAAAAAAATCTGTTGCTTGTGATATCGTAAATATAAAATGAAGCTGAGCCAGGAAAAAAAAAATTGTTGCAAATAGTGAGGAAGATGATAAAGCTTGTCCTGGTCATGGCATCGCTATACTGGAATGTGCAAGAGTGCAGCAAGTCAGCAATATGAATACAGCCTGACTTGCACCAGTACGGGAAGAATAGCTCTTGCTGAGTGACTGATTTGTAGTTTCACGTATACCACAGGTTGCCTTGAAGGTCACTTAGGAGTCATAAGTAGTTGCTGAGTCGAGTTTTGCTTATTCTGACTTAATAAAACACTAGTGCTTCAGATGTACAGTAGATGAGATCTCCGAGGTAGTGACAGTTCCTGCCTCCCTCGTGTCAGCCACAGCACACCTCCTCGCGTGTCCCCAACACTGAGTTGCACACCAGGTTGAGCAGCATGGTGGCCTGGTCCCCGAGGGTGACGCCGCCCGAGTGGATGTTGTCTGTACACTTGAGGGAGAAATTATTGTACGCAGGGTGGGTGGTCAGACCGCGGAGGTACAGTTCCTCACACTCTCTGTTTTCTGCCAGGCTCAGCGGCAGACTCGTGTCCCACCACCACACTCCGCTGTCCTCCACTTCGGGAACCAGGTGGTCTCGGGGTCGTGAGTCATGGCGGCCATGTCGTGAAGGAGGTGGCTGGTGCCGTGAGCCGCGCCGCAGGTAATAGAGGAACACCGCCTCGCTCCAGTCGTAAGCGGGGTCTCCGTGTGGGATACTGAACAACTTCATTCGACTCTCATGGTCTAAGATCTTGTATCTGCTTTGTGACGTCACAATCACGCGAGTTTTGTGACTGATCTGAAAGAAGTTACGCACAGTTACGAGAAGGCGACCTGTAGAACACGTTGTACACCAAGGGATCGTCTGCGCACTATACACAAGTAATAGGCAAGAACTCTAACGCCGCAGACAGATCATAGCATTGCAATATTTTTTCCAATAAATGGTTAAACTCCCCAGTGCTTTTTCGAAGCATTATGACACAGCGACTAAACTAAACAGTGATTAAACAGTGTATGCAACATCAGTGAATGAGCCCACCTCTTGCAAGTGAGGAACCACTATTTTATGTAAATCCATTAGCAATCCCAGGGCATCTCCGTAGAGTTTACGCTGCATCTTCAGCGTCATCCACGACGAGTAGCCTGCGTAAAAATAGCAGTTACTGAGTTATTTCTTATGCGATTAGCTTGGCAGCTTGCTAATGATATTATGATTTTTCTTGCTGACCATCACAAAACGATACGTATATTGCGTGATATTTCACTGTGCCAAAATAAAAAACAATTATATTTAATAATACACAATCTACTCTTATACAAAGCAAATAACTGATGAATTCCTGGTACCGATGAGTGAACTGTCTCCGAGAAGGGATGGCTCTGTACTACCAGAAAAGTAACTTCCTAGGTTACTATAGAAAGCAATATCAAGTGAACTGTAATTAAAGTGAAAATATGAATTTCTGTCGTCCTTTTTTCAAGTTTCATATAAAAGCTATTCTAAATATGCAAATTTAAAAAAAAAAATTATTGAAATTTGACAACTTCTACAGCACCCAGCCTCAAAGGTTTTCTCGATCAAGACAAAGACGTCATGGGGTAACACGAGCAATGAGGGTCATGCATTAGGTGACGCTCTCCAGGAAACAGTGTTGCGTGAAGGTACACCGCGGAGAACTAGCACTAAGTGATACAGGGAAGGAGGGAGGACAGTGAGTTAGAAAAGAGTGCCTGGGAGTGTGTGGTCAACATACCCAACACCAGAAGGTGCGGAGGTGTTTCCTGACCAGCCGCCCACCGCGCCAGCTGCTTCACCTCCGCGCTGCCTCGCATCTTGCTCACCTGCTCATCATTGAACGGACTGAACCTGTGTCGTAAACGGAAATGATTAATGGATCTTTATTCAAGTTTGAAATAAATGGATCAATCAATTCTTTCTGATATAGGAGAGGAGTCGATGAGACAAAAAGCCTTTCACTCTGCCCAGTTTTAGTTGATGTAAGGTTAAGACCAACCATTATTGGAAGTGCATCAGAGTGAGTAACATTTAAAGACGGTATTGGTGAGCAGACAGTTCTTCTGGATAAGTAGTACGCATGTCGTTATTGTTCTCGCAGCCCAGGATAATTAGATATCAACTTCTAAGGTTTATCAATAACGACCGCCCACAGCTTTCCAAACACTGAGACTCCCAGCGGCACACACACACACACACACACAACGTACTGGAAGGAAACAAGGAGTCCAGGGAGCGTCGCGCTCGATGCTTCCATATCCACTTTGAGTTTTTCCCGCGCCCAGTCCATTCCGGCGAAAGGCTTGGTATTGTTCTGTATGTGAGAGGTGTGACGTATCTCTTATTACGTAGTGTTTGCACTGCAAACCTCACCAAATGTTGTCCCTTGTACGCAAATTCTATTACACAGTACATTAATGGCTACTGTTTACTATATCCACCAATAGGAAAAACTGAGCGACAAGAAACTTACCGGAAGCTTGACCAAATAGTGAAGCTCGTCGTCACTTTTTGCGAGAAACTCGTAAAACAGGAGCCTAATTTTTGAGTCTCCCATGAAGACGATCCAGAGGGTGTCCTGGTGAGCCAGTCTGGCCCTGAAGCAGGCGGCCACCGAGGCTGGGTCAGCGTAGGTCGCTATTTCACACGGCACGTAGGGCAGCAGGCCGCCGGCGGCGCCGATCCTGGTGGTGGCGGTGACTGTAGGGGCGCTGGCCTCGCCCTCGCCCTGGAAGGCCAGCACGGAGGGAAGGACGGCCGCCAACGGGGAGTAATCGGTCGTGGCCGCTCCTGATGGAGAGTCTCTCTTCAGGAGCAGCTGCTGTACTGCCCCGGCCACGTCGTTGCCGCCACAAGTGTCAGGGTGTTGCCGAGCTCTCCAGTCTACACTCATCTTGTCAGCAGACACATATCCATAACGGTTGTGTACGAAGAGGCTGGCGTTGGGCGCGTAACGTTGGGGAACGTCCGTGACGGTGAAGAGTGCGCGGCAAGATGCATCATGCAGCCGCGCGACGCCCCTCTGTGGTGGGCGATCGGCGAGACCAGCGCTAAGAAAACTGCACACGTACACGCCCGCCAGGCACAGCGCCGCGGCGACACAAGCATTCCTGAGTGAGGGCTTTACGTGCATATTTTGCCGCGCTGCCTCACTCGCCCTTACATTGCTAACTCAGTGCACTGCCTCCTATACAAGACACGCTGACCGCCGTGGCATCCGGGGAGTTTTGTTTCAGCTTTTCCTTTTCCTGTTACCTCGCAGTGCCGGAGGGCACCATAGATATGGTGAAGACAGCCTGTCCACCTGACAGTGATGTATGTGTGCGTGTGTGTGTGTGTGTGTGTGTGTGTGTGTGTGTGTGTGTGTGTGTGTGTGTGTGTGTGTCTATGTGTGTGAGATTAATAACAGCAACTGAAGTTAACTATTTATTGGGACAAGTACAACCAAGAGGCATAAACTGCTCGTACATTTATATGCTCGGGATGAGGTTTTGAGATATTTCGCAGGAAGTAGTACATTCATGTGTGGCATGACTGGCTGAAGGTGGGGATGAACAAATGTAATGTCGATGATGTTGATAATGACAATGATGATGATACTGTATTATGTTCACGGAAGCTGTTCATCTCGCGCCCTGGCAAGTTTTGTAGCGATTCTGGTGATTGGGGTCGCCCTTCCCTCACTCACCCACAGCTTCAATATCACTCACGCTTGCCTCGGTGCTGTATGTGTGTTTCTCGTCATGACTCACCCTATGTTCAAGACAGCTTATTTTAGTTAGAAGCCGCGGAACTCATCAGCAATTGTCTAACCAGATGTGGTTGTCTAAACACGGTAAAACAAAATATTAAGAAAATGTGGCAAGACGACTTAAATTCACTGCAACAGTCCACAAATTGTATTAAAAACTCGCTAATAAAGAAAATGTAAACGTGTCATAATACTTTGAAAGTCATCGCTTCAGATGTATAGTAGATGAGATCGAGGTAGTGACAGTTCCTGCCTCCCTCGCGTCAGCCACAGCACACCCCCTCGCGTGCCCCCAACACGGAGTTGCACACCAGGTTGAGCAGCATGGTGGCCTGGTCCCCGAGGGTGACGCCGCCCGAGTGGATGTTGTCTGTACACTTGAGGGAGAAATTATTGTACGCAGGGTGGGTGGTCAGACCGCGGAGGTACAGTTCCTCACACTCTCTGTTTTCTGCCAGGCTCAGCGGCAGACTCGTGTCCCACCACCACACTCCGCTGTCCTCCACTTCGGGAACCAGGTGGTCTCGGGGTCGTGAGTCATGGCAGCCATGTCGTGAAGGAGGTGGCTGATGCCGTGAGCCGCGCCGCAGGTGGTGGAGGAACACCGCCTCGCCCCAGTCGTAGGTGGGGTCTCCATATGAGACACTGAACAATTGCAATATATCCCCACGAGCGAAGATCTTGTATCTGCTTTGTGACGTCACAACCACTCGGGCTTTGTAACTGATCTGAAAAACGTTACATCAAGTCACGGTAGGACAAAGTTACGGGAGGGTAACCTGCTGCACATGCTGTACAAAAGTGGTCCTCCATCATAAGAACTAACGCCACCGAAAAACCGTAACGCTACCGGATCTGAAAGGCTTGGATTCCGCACTGAATTTTTCGAAGTATTATGACTGAGTGCCGCGCAGACCACAGTACATACAAGACCATCTAGTGAGTACCAACTCACCTGCTGCAGGAGTGGAGCCACAATCTCATGGAAGTCCATCAACGTGGCGAGGATTTCTCCGTAGTTCCTAAACTGCGTCTTCAGCGTCAGCCATGATGTGTAACCTGTGTGCAAACACTATCAGTTATTAAAGGCTTATTTGCATGTGTTCGGCTTGGCACCTCAGTAATGATACACGATTTTTTTTTCTTTTACTGATTTTATTACAGGACGTAGTGCACTGTAATATTTTGTGGATATGCTGATATAAAGAATATATACGTTTATTTACAAATAGTCAATTTTCACGCTAAGTGAGTGACTAGTTAATTAGATTAACTCCTTTCATTACAACGAAGATATCTGTTCGTATCACTGTACTGCACTCATATATCGACATTTATTTCGATGAATTCAATAATGTTAATTTTTGTGACTCTTTACATTCACATTCTCGAAGCCTTTTTCCGCAGCATGGCCACCCTGGAGTGTCTCTTCCTGCCGCTCCTCTAGCAGCCTGTGTTCCCAAAACGGCGGCAGATTTTATCAATAGTGCCAAAGAAAATAATAATAATAATAATAATAATAATAATAATAATAATAATAATAATAATAATAATAATAATAATAATAAGGGTTAAGAGGATCGTTAGGTTCCCACGGAACGGGACAGCCATTAAAAGTTTGAAGAGTTACTGCGCCAATCACTATATATGTGTCCTTGGTCATTGTGTAGCATATCGGCGCCACGCCTTCACGTTCGCACAGAGAGAGAGAAATGTCACAGGATCATACGAGACTGAACAAATACCAGCTTCACTAACAAAGGAGGCTGACCTCTCGCCGATGTGTCTAAAGGAATGTACTTCAGGAAGCTGTTACAGAAACAAGGGATAGTTACAGATTCCTGAGACAGAAAGACTGCGATTCGAAACAAAGCTGATACTCTGAAGAATTAGTAGATGTCAGTGTGTGCATGACACACCGCTATACCACCCTGGGAGTAATTATTTTCTTGCTTTATTAGGACGAGTCTTTATTACCTCCATTGTCCTATCAGAATTACATTCCTTTCGATTCCCTGAACTGAGCAGCAACTGTAGGAGTGATAGTTCAATCAAAATTTTCCATGGTGCATGCTTGGTCTCTGTTTCCGAGAGAGAGAGAGACAGAGAGAGAGAGAGAGAGAGAGAGAGAGAGAGAGAGAGAGAGAGAGAGAGAGAGAGAGAGAGAGAGAGAGAAGGAAGGGGGGGGATGCATGACCTGGTCAGGACATTAATCCCGCTAGAGGCAGCATGACTGTCTCGATCAGCAGCAGATGGCCACCGCATTGTCGAGGACGGCAAACATATCAGACGGAAATATCAAGAGGCATTACTCAATAGTTGTAATCAATCACTACGTTTTAGGTGACGCTCTCCAGGAAACAGTGTTGTGTGAAGGTACACCACTGAGAGGTGGTACTAAGTGGTACAGGGAAGGAGAGAGGACAGTGAGTTAGAAAAGAGTGTCTGGGAGTGTGTGGTCAACATACCCAACACCAGAAGGTGCGGAGGTGCTTCCTGGCCAGCCGCCCACCGCGCCAGCTGCTTCACTTCCGCGCTGCCTCGCATCTCGCTCACATGCTCATCATTGAACGGACTGAACCTGTGTCGTAAACGGAAATTATTAATGGATATTCATTCAAATTTGACTAAGTTGATTGATTCATTATGTGTCCCTTTGAACTGAAAAAATAATTCAACAGAATCTCAATTTTTTATGGAACCAGTTTCAAAATTGCAACGAAACATCTTAGTCTTTCTAGGCATTCGTCATTCGCGTTGCAAAACTTCCTTCTGTTAATTTAAAGAAAAGACATGATGTGCAAAATATTTCAGGTTCACTTCATATGTATACATTTTCCCGATCATCCTGTCAAACAGTTTTTTCCCGAACTTTTTGTCTGTGACCCGAAATACAATTTTTGTTTGATCCGGAGGCTTACACTTGCTGCCTTTCGTTATCAACTCGCTACCTGTTCATGTTATCAAAATGTTGAGTTTTTCCATAATGTGGTTTAAAACATCCTCTACAGGAAATATCTTTTTTTTTTTTTAATAATGTCTTCATCTCAAATTCTTCGTCTATGCTGTTCAGTACAAATTCTATACAACAGTTTTCTTTTTAAGTGTCATGAAATAATTTAATTTAACGTAATGTAATGGGAATTTTATTTTAGTAAAGATTCATCGTTTGGAAGATTATCAAAGAGTGAATTTTTACGTATTTCTTATAGGCAAAGAGATTATAACTTCGACAACACTGAAGTGCGTGAACTGCATGACTGCCCGTGTACGTATTTAAGTACATTATAATGAGAGTACGGTCAATAAAATGATGCATTTATTTAGTTTTCTTGTACTTTTCAAGGATACTTTTAAGATTATTCCTCTTATGTTTAGTGTAACTAAATACTGAACATATATGTATATAAATATATATATATATATATATATATATATATATATATATATATATATATATATATATATATATATATATATATATATATATATATATATATATATATATATATATATATATATATATATATATATATATATATATATATATATATATATATATATATATATGTGTATGTGTGTGTGTGTGGGCGCGCGAGCCCACTCCCACAAACCCAAACACACACACACGCACACACACACACACACACACACACACACACACACACACACACACACACACACACACACACACACACACACACACACACACACACACACACACACACACACAACGTACTGGAAGGAAACAAGGAGTCCAGGGAGCGTCGCGCTCGATGCTTCCATATCCACTTTGAGCTTTTCCCGCGCCCAGTCCATTCCGGCGAAAGGCTTGGTATTGTTCTGTATGTGAGAGGTGTGACGTATCTCTTATTACGTAGTGTTTGCACTGCAAACCTCACCAAATGTTGTCCGTTGTACGCAAATTCTATTACACAGTACATTAATGGCTACTGTTTACTATATCCACCAATAGGAAAAACTGAGCGACAAGAAACTTACCGGAAGCTTAACCAAATAGTGAAGCTCGTCGTCACTTTTTGCGAGAAACTCGTAAAACAGGAGCCTAATTTTTGAGTCTCCCATGAAGACGATCCAGAGGGTGTCCTGGTGAGCCAGTCTGGCCCTGAAGCAGGCGGCCACCGAGGCTGGATCAGCGTAGGTCGCTATTTCACACGGCACGTAGGGCAGCAGGCCGCCGGCGGTGCCGATCCTGGTGGTGGCGGTGACTTTCGGGGCGCTGGCCTCGCCCTCGCCCTGGAAGGCCAGCACGGAGGGAAGGACGGCCGCCAACGGGGAATAATCGGTCGTGGCCGCTCCTGATGGAGAGTCTCTCTTCAGGAGCAGCTGCTGTACTGCCCCGGCCACGTCGTTGCCGCCACAAGTGTCAGGGTGTTGCCGAGCTCTCCAGTCTACACTCATCTTGTCAGCAGACACATATCCATAACGGTTGTGTACGAAGAGGCTGGCGTTGGGCGCGTAACGTTGGGGAACGTCCGTGACGGTGAAGAGTGCGCGGCAAGATGCATCTTGCAGCCGCGCGACGCCCCTCTGTGGTGGGCGATTGGCGAGACCAGTGCTAAGAAAACTGCACACGTGTACGCCCGCCAGGCACAGCGCCGCGGCGACACAAGCATTCCTGAGTGAGGGCTTGAAGCACACATTCATCAAGTCACCTGGAGTCTGCCACATTGCCGCACAAGCTCCTGTAGTTCTCATAATGCTGGGCGCGCTGGTACCCATAGCATCCAGGGAGTTTTGTTTTCTTTTTTCCTGTTCTTTATCCCTCGCGGCGCTGGCGAGCTTCGGTGGTTGTGACCGAAGGAATCCTCCCTACAGGCGTGTGTGTGTGTGTGTGTGTGTGTGTGTGTGTGTGTTTGTGTGTATAATCATCCTATAGTCTTTTTACTGCTAGAAGAACGTTTGGGCGTTGGCCTCTCTCTCTCTCTCTCTCTCTCTCTCTCTCTCTCTCTCTCTCTCTCTCTCTCTCTCTCTCTCTCTCTCTCTCTCTCTCTCTCTCTCTCTCTCTCTCTCTCTCTTATTATTGTCTGATATTATTGTGTGAACAATTTTTGTATGATTTATTTATTCGTGGTAATTGTGTCGCGTGATCTCGATTGAGGCAGAGCAGATTCGTCACACTGTCGTCTCACTCACATTAGTTAGTGGCTTTGGCTGTTCGAGCTATTGCTCTGGAGGGTGCAATGACAGGACCTCTATTGGCCTTCTCCTCTAAAAAATACTTATTCATGTTGTAGGTAAATTATTTTTTTCCTGCTTTGAAGAACACGTGAGCGTTTGGGAGTTGCTTTCATCGTGGGAGTGACCCCTGAGGCCTGAGTCACCTGACTCTACCGATAAGCACCTCGAGTGTTCGACCTAGTACATGACAACGCCGCAAAGCTATGTTGTGACATGTAGTGATATTTATGTAAAACCCAGATTATGTATTTATTATCTTAAAACCCGAATCATTCGTAGCATTGCATGGTTTTGATGAACTAAATAATCCATACTTAATACTTGAATCTCAATAAAAAGTAAAAAGAACTGACATATTTCAGAGAAATTGTGTGATGTGGCAGAGTAGCTAACCGGGTTCGGCCAACGCCTAGACGTTCTTCTGACAGTAAAAGTGTATAGGCGCTACGATACATGAACTTCTCAAAGGCTCCCGGAAGTGTGTATAGACGTACAAAAGGTTGAGAACCACTGGTCTAACAGGATGATGAGAGGCTTCTGCTGGACCGTGAGGCAGTTGTCCTCAATACGGGGCACGGTCAGGATCAAGACACTATCGTACGTGGTGTATACTGAACCCAGGATTATTTTAATAGGCCTTTCTTTTACACTCTGTAGTGACTCAATACTGAAAAGTGAAATAACGGCAGTCATAGCAAAAATGAAAAATGGTAAAGCTGTGGGTGAAGATGGAGTGGTGGTAGAAATGGTGAGAGCAGCGGATGATTGGGCTGTGGATGAAATAGCAGACCTAGCGAATAAAATATATGAGACAGGATATGTACCAAAAACCATGCAAGAGGAAATACTGATAACCATTCCGAAGAAAATGGGAACTATTGAATGTGGAAAACACAGAACGATTAGTATTATGAGTCAGATGGGAAAGATAATTCTTGGAGTCTTGAAAAATAGATTGAAGAGAAATGTTGAGGAGAATGTAGCAAATGAACAGTTTGGCTTCAGGAAAGGGATGGGTACCAGCTATGCCATTTTTTGCTGAAGAACTATTATTGAGAGAGCAGTGGAGATGCAGAAGGATTTATTCACGTGTTTTGTTATGAAAAAGCGTGTGATACAGTAAGGCATGAAGGACTTGTGAAAATATTTAAGGAAACAGGAGTGGATGGTAAAGATATAAGGTTGATAGCAAATTTGTATTGGAATGAAAAAGCAGCTGTGAAAGTTTGGGAAATGAAGTTAGAATGGATAGATATCAGGAGAGGAATGAGGCAGGGGTGTGTACTTTCCCCAGACCTCTTCTCCTTATATGGTCAGAAATGTATGGAAAGTCTAATAGATTTGGAGAGAGCGAGAAATGGAGGAGTGAACGTGACAAATATACGGTATGCCGATGATACAGTTCTTTTGGCGGGATTCAGAGGAGAAGTTACAAAGGCTTGTGAATGAAGTGAAAGAAGCAAGTGAGGAGAGAGAGATCTGAAGATAAACACAAAAAAGACGGAGATTTTGGGAATAACAAAGAGAAGACAAAGACTGAGAGTACGAATTGGTGGAAGGCAGATGAAACAAGTTCGAGAATTTAAATATCTGGGAAGTATTGTCAGAGGAGGCAGATTGTGAAAAAGAAATAAAGAAAAGAACAGTGTTGGCAAAAACTGCTTTTATGAATATAAGAACTTTGATAACAAATTTGGGAATAAAAATAGATTTGAAAATTAGACTATTGAAACGATATGTCTGGTCTGTGATTTTATTGTTGTGAAACATGGACTGTTAAAAAGAAAAATGGAAAAGAAGTTAGAGGCTGCGGAGATGTGGCTCCTAAGAAGAATGCAAAGGATTCCATGGACAGGAGGATTGATGGAAGAAGAGCAAGAGGAAGGCAAAGAAAGAAAAACATACAGACCTTGGTGGAAAGCATTAACATTGGATGGAACACCGTGGACCTAGTCAGGATGGCAGATAGGAGAGATGACTGGCGCTCCATGATCGTTAACGTCACATGGAAAGCACTTCGGTAAGGTAAGGTGAGTGAGTCCCTCTGCGTGTCGGTTAATAATTGGAACCAGAAGAGAGAATCATAGATTACTCGCAACTTTAGCAAGATGAAAACTGTGTAGATGTATTTGATTTAAACACGACGAACGCTTAGTAACGATAAAAGTAGTAATGATAAAAACTCCTTCATTAACAGAAAGTGTCAAAATCTTTCAAGATCTAACACGCCTCGTGACTTCTGGCTTCTTCTTCTTTCCCTTCTTTATTTCAACCAAATGGCACCACTGCTATCACATCTATTTCTAAAGCTGAACTCTTCGCTCAAACATTTGCTGAAAACTCTACCTTGGAAGATTCTGGGCTTCTTCCTCCCTTTCCTCCACCCTCTAATTACTTCATGCTACATATTAAAATTCTTCGCAATGATGTTTTCCATGCCCTCGCTAGCCTAAACCCTCGGAAGGCTTATGGACTTCATGGAGTCTCTCCTATTGTTCTCCGAAACTGTGCCTCCGTGCTTGCACCTTGCCTAGTCAAACTCTTTCAGCTCTGTCTGTCAACATCTACCTTTCCTTCTTGCTGGAAGTTTGCCTACATTCAGCCTGTCCCTAAAATGGGTGACCGTTCTAATCCCTAAAACTACCGTCCTATTGCTTTAATTTCCTGCCAATCTAAAGTTTTTGAATCTATCCTCAACAGGAAGATTCTTAAACATCTATCACTTCACAACCTTCTATCTGATCGCCAGTATGGGTTCCGTCAAGGCTGCTCTACTGGTGATCTTCTGGCTTTCCTTACTGAGTCTTGGTCATCCTCTTGTAGAGATTTTGGTGAAACTTTTGCTGTTGCCTTGGACATATCAAAAGCTTTTGATAGAGTCTGGCAGAAAGCTTTGATTTCCAAACTACCCTCCTACGGCTTCTATCCTTCTCTCTGCAACTTCATCTCAAGTTTCCTTTCTGACCGTTCTATTGCTGCTGTGGTAGATGGTCACTGTTCTTCTCCAAAATCTATTAACAGTGGTGTTCCTTAGGGTTCTGTCCTGTCACCCACTCTCTTCTTATTATTCATCAATGACCTTCTAAACCAAACTTCTTGTCCCGTCCACTCCTACGCTGATGGTACCACACTGAACTTTTCCACGTCTTTTCATAGACGTCCAACACTTCAGGAAGTAAACATATCACGCAGGGAAGCCACAGAACGCCTGACTTCTGATCTCTCTAAAATTTCTGATTGGGGCAGAGCAAACTTGGTATTGTTCAATATCTCAAAACTCAATTCCTCCATCTATCAACTCGACACAATCTTCCAGACAACTATCCCCTCTTCTTCATTGACACTCAACTGTCCCACTCTTCTACACTGAACATCCTTGGTCTGTCCTTTACTTGTAATCTGAACTGGAAACTTCATATCTTATCTCTAGCTAAAACAGCTTCTATGAAGTTAGGTGTTCTGAGACGTCTCCGCCAGTCTTTCTCACCCGCCAGCTGCTAACTCTGTACAAGGGCCTTATCCATCCATGTATGGAGTATGCTTCACATGTCTAGGGGGTGTCCACTCATACCGCTCTTCTAAACAGGTTGGAATTAAAAGCTTTTCGTCTCACCAACTCCTCTCCTCTAACTAACTGTCTTCAGCCTCTCTCTCATCTCATCTCATCTCTCGCATCTCTAGCTGTCTTCTACCGCTATTTTCATGCTAACTGCTCTTCTGATCTTGCTAACTGCATGCCTCCCCTCATTCTGCGCCCTCGCTTCACAAGACTTTCTTCTTTCTCTCACCCCTATTCTGTCCACCTCTCTAATGCAAGAGTTAACCAGTATTCTCAATCATTCGTCCATTTCTCTGGTAAACTCTGGAACTCCCTGCCTGCTTCTGTATTTCCACCTTCCTATGACTTGAATCCCTTCAAAAGGGAGGTTTCAAGACACTTATCCTTTAATTTTTGACTATCGCTTTGGATCCTTTTCTGGGACTGGCATCTCAGTGGACTTTTTTTTTTTGGGGGGGAGAATTTTTTGTTGCTCTTGGCCAGTGTCCCTCCTACATAAGAAATAAATAATAATAATAATAATGATAATAATAATAATAATAATGATAATAATAATAATAATAATGATAATAATAATAATAATAATAATAATAATAATAATAATAATAATAATAGTAATAATAATAATAATAATAAAAATAATAATGGAGATGATGATGACGATCATGATGATGATGATGATCATCATCATCATCATCCTCCTCATCATCAGCATCATCATCATCATCACCATCATCATCATAACAATAATAATGATAATGATAATAATAATAATAATAATAATAATAATGATAATAATAATAATAATAATGATAATAATAATAGTAACAATAACAATGATAATAATAATAATAATAATAATAATAATAATAATAATAATAATAATAGTAATAATAATAATAATAATAATAATAATAATAAACAGTTTATTTAGGAGGTTAGAGGACATGAATGTGTGTGTGTGTGTGTGTGTGTGTGTGTGTGTGTGAAGGCAGTGTCCCTGCCTCTCTCGTGTCAGCCACAGCACACCCCCTCTCGTTCCCCCAACACGGAGTTGCACACCAGGTTGAGCAGCATGGTGACTTGGTCCCAGAGGGTGACGCCGCCAGCGTGGATATCATCAGTACATTTTAAAAAGTAACTGCTGTACGTAGGGTTGTAATTCAGACCGCGGAGGTACAGTTCCTCACACTCTTTGTTCTCCGCCAAGCTCAGCGGCAGACTCGTGTCCCACCACCACACTCCGCTGTCCTCCACTTCGGGAACCAGGTGGTCTCGAGATCGTGAGTCATGGCGGCCATGTCGTGAAGGAGGTGGCTGATGCCGTGAGCCGCACCGCAGGTGGTGGAGGAACATCGCCTCGCCCCAGTCGTAGGCGGGGTCTCCATGTAACATGCCAAACAACCGGGCTCGACCGTGAGTAGAAAAGATCTTGTACCTGCTTTGTGACGTCACAATGACGCGGGTTTTGTGACCTATCTGAAAGAGATTACACCAGAGCAATAGGATCAAGAAAGAATGACGTTAAGTGGATGACTGGTTGTTAAAATACACCAGAGCAATAGGATCAAGAAAGAATGACACTAACTGGATGACCGGTGGGTTAAAACACTGTATAAGACTTGAAAAGAAGTGTGTATAAAAGATTACAGACAGGAGAAGAGGCCTCATTGTAATGAACTGCTTAGAACAGTTAAGAAGTAAACAACGAAAACTAAAAACTATTGCGAATAAAAGGTTGCTAGCCAAGTGAAGACAAATCCATAGTGATTTGTTCCACGTATATACAATTAAGAATAAAAAAATTAGTAGGTTCATTAATGGCATCTAAAGGAGATTAACTTAGGTCCGGGAAAGAGATGACCAAAATTCTAAACGACTATTTTGTTAACGGGTTTCACTCTGAAAACAAGCGCAAAACGGCAGAAAACGAACTAATTTTCCGACTGATGATAATAACCTGATAAATATTTCCATAAATAAGGTGATAGTGGAACAGGATATAGATAAGCCGAAAAAAAAAATCACCAGTACCAGACGGAATATATCCCAGAGCACCAAAAGAATGCAAAAATGTTCCAGTTTTGTCTGAAACACTCGAGCGGGAGGTATGCGCAATCCTATCTTTTTTTTTTTTCGTTAGTCAGTATGGAGAAAGAACTTGCGAGGACGAAAGGAAGGACAAATTTATTAAATCTAGAGAGGTAACTAGCTCAGCGAAGGTGGAGAATAGCTAAAGTGTTTATTACACGAATTGTAGAAGTATTTTGAATAAAATAGACTTCCTTAGAGGAATGGTATGTGTAAAAAACTCTGATATCATTGTTTTAACAGAAACTTGGTTAGATATGTCAGGAAAAGTATTTAATCCAGAGGCTCAGATAGATGGTAATACATTGCTCTATAAAGACGGAGAAGAGGAGAGGAGGCGGCGTCGCGCTTTATGTTAGGGACGCTTTAGTTTTGTATTAACAGTAACATAAAAACAGATAACAAAATAGAGTCGATATGGGTTGATATTAAGGAAGGATGACAATCAACAGTAACTACTGGGACTAGTATACAGGCCACCGAATACTACAAAGGAAGCCAGCACATCACTATGGCAGGAGATAAACAGAGGAGACAGACATGTGGTAGGAAATTTTAATTTTAGGAATATTGACTGGAGCCTGATGGTGGGTAACAGTGAGGCAGAGGAATTTCTTAATGTAATTCAGAATTTTTTAAACAAGTAATCTTATAACCCACGAAGGGAATAATATTCTAGATTCAATTATGACTAACAGGGAGGAAGCAGTCACACAGGTAGTGGATGGAGGATAGCTAGGTAACAGTGAACATTGTGAAATTAGATACATATTAAAATGGGAAGAAGGTTCAAGAAGCAAAAATACTAGTAAAATAACTAACTTTAGAAGAGCAAATTTTGAGGGATTAAGAAAGTACTTCCAGGGAGTCCATTAACAACTTACGGAGGAGGTGAGATGAAGGACAGACGTGAGGGAGACAAGGCAATGTGAGGGAGGTGAAGTGAGGTGTGAGGGTGCAGGGCAGAAGATGAGAAATATAAGGATGAGTGAGGGGGAGGGTGAGAGAGGGGGAGATATGCTGAGGTGCGAGCATGGGGTTGGCGGGTCAGGTCATGCTGAGATGGGCGAGGTGAGGTCAAGGTGAGGTCTGATCTTCATCTAAGAAAACAATGAATAAAGACCAGGAAAGGGCATAGCGGGTACTAGAATTCATTTTTAGGGGTGTTAAAAGAAGAAGTCCCGAAGTAATATTAAAATCGTATTTTGATTCTTGTCAGACCTCATCTACACTATGCTGTGCAGTTCTGGTCCCCATACTACAGGAAGGATATAGGTCTATTAGAATAAGTAAATTACAAAGGAGAATAAGTAAAGGGATACAGGGGATGAGGGGTATTTCTTACGAAAAAAAAAGAAAAAAAAAGAAAAAAGGTAGAACCAATTAAATTTACATTCCCTAGAAAGACGAAGTGTCATGGGACAAAATAGCAAATAGGAGGGAAAAATTGAAATAAAGATAACATCATTCAAATGATAATCCTGTGTTTTTTTTTTTTCAGTCTAAAGGAACGGTCATGAATATAAAAAATTACTTTCTTCATGGTAACGTAATTATAATATACTTTTAATTGTATAATAATGTAATTGTATATTCTTTTGCGATCAGTAAAACTTTAGAATAAGAAAATTAAATGAAATTGTAATATATAAGTTGTTGAATTAGATGTTGATATATAGAGATTAAGGAGGCGCGAGCGGAGGAATATATTCCTTGGGTTACAAGACAACTGTAAAAAAAAACCATGTTCCCAGTTTCTGCTGGGCAAGTCACATGAAAAATCCCAATCACAAAATATTGTAAATTAAGGGTAAATATGGTAGAACTGATGATATTACCTACTTTGAAAGAAATTTTTTGTTAATATTTAGATAGAAAATATTAATAGTGTTAGAATCCGGGAGTACGTGGGACCATTAGCAAAAAGTTCAAGAGTAATTTGTGAATGTAGAAGAGTGATAAACTATTAGGGATATTGCAAAATTATAAGTCATAGTTGTGGCGGAAGGACTCATTAAAGTGAGCCGCTGCTCTGTACAAGGCTCGGGGCCAGATTTCGGCTGAGACGCTAACTGAATCTCGTCGGGACAAGTATAAGAGAGAAAAATGTAAATTCCCGGCGAAATTAGTTTAGCTCTTTTTTTTTAGTTTTTAGAGGGAAGGGAACCAAAAAAAAATTAAGATGTAACATTTGGGGTGATTTTTTTTTTTTTTTTTTGTGGTTCTACAGACATGTAAATCTACTTTGAAATTAGTTTACTTAGGTCTTTAAGGAGGAAGAACCCAAAATTTAGGATGTGAACTTCTAGGGTGAACTGTTTTTTTTTTTTTTTATACACAGTAGTAATACACCAGTGATGCATGCACATTTTGTTTTAAAGTAACATCTACACTGTTTTTAGGATGCTGTTTTATGAAAATTAAGGAACTCTGGGCACATTCAAATTAATGGTTGAAAATATTAATTTAAATTATTTATCATGAACTGATTAGGTAATGTTTCCAGTAGAGGGGTCCCACAACTCCAGGTAACAAATATTAATTATTAGATATGTCAGTGTATATTCAGAGAGAAAAAAAAAATTATATATATATATATATATATATATATATATATATATATATATATATATATATATATATATATATATATATATATATATATATATATATACATCGACCCACCTGGTGCAGGAGAGGAACCACAATGCGATGCATGTCCATCATCTGTGACACAACCTCTCCGTAGTTATTAACCAGCATCGTTTGCAGGATCCACGACATGTATCCTGCATGGAAACAGCAGCTATTGAGGTCTCTCTCTCTCTCTCTCTCTCTCTCTCTCTCTCTCTCTCTCTCTCTCTCTCTCTCTCTCTCTCTCTCTCTCTCTCTCTGTAAAGAAATGCTGGTTGAGCAACGTGATGGACATAGCCATCACCTCGAGGCAGTATTTGATGGTCAGCGAGCTGAGCTCATGGACGCAGGAAGGACTGCAGAAAAAAAAAAAAAACGTGCATTCCAAAGGTTTGAGACACTTTTAAAGAAATTATAAAAATGAGAATTAGGTACAAAAAATGTACTGCAACAAGACCAACACGCTCGTGTTAGTTTGGATTGTCATCACCGTTCTATTACGTCTGAGGTTCAGCTCTTCATTCGCCAATTCCTTTGGCAGAGAGAGAGAGAGAGAAATCACGCCTGACTTGGCCAGGACATGAGTGATGGCCAAGAATCAGCAGAGGATGGCCACCGCATCCTCGACCAAAGATATCAAGTGGAAATTTTTAATTCATTGGTTGTAATCAATCCCTACGTTTTAGGTGACGCTCTCCAAGAAACAGTGTTGTGTGAAGGTACACCACGGAGAACTAGTACTAAGTGATACAGGGAAGGAGGGAGGACAGTGAGTTAGAAAAGAGTGCCTGGGAGTGTGTGGTCAACATACCCAACACCAGAAGGTGCGGAGGTGTTTCCTGGCCAGCCGCCCACCGCGCCAGCTGCTTCACCTCCGCGCTGCCTCGCATCTTGCTCACCTGCACATCATTGAACGGACTGAACCTGTGTCGTAAAAAAAAATAAGTAATTCATGGCTCTTTCTAAAAGCTGAAATAAGTTTATTAATTTATGCCTAGCCCTTTACCCATCAATAAATGTAATTAGCAGACAGATTCCGAACAACATATGAGGAGATAGAGCGAAACATCTAAAGAGAAGTTGGTAATTAGATCATTTTTATAATCATATAATATGTAGAACAGCCAGACACAAACTCACCAATGGCTGGGACACTCCACATGGATTTATCTACAGTGCGCGCACGCACGCACACACACACACACACACACACACACACACACACACACACACACACACACACACACACACACACACACACACACACACACACAACATACTGGAATGAGACAAGGAGTCCAGGGAGCAACGTGCTCGATGCTTCCATGTCGACTTTGAGTTTGAGGTGTTTTCTGTCTATCTCAGCAAGGGACTTGATACCGTTCTGTAGGCGAAAAGATTTCATTGTTTTATTAGTGTCCTCTGTGCAAGACTTGTCATTGCCTTAGTGTCCCTCATAGATCATTATAATTGGTTTTCTCTTGACTTTTTTACATAAAGCTTTGATCATTTATGATCATATTTGCTGTTTACCACATACGAATTTCAAGAACTTACCGGAAACTTGACCAAATAGTGAAGTTCGTCGTCACTTCTTGCGAGAAATTCGAAAAATAAGTATCTTATTTTTGAGTCTCCCATGAAGAAGATCCAGAGGGTGTCCTGGTGAGCCAGTCTGGCCCTGAAGCAGGCGGTCACCGAGGCTGGGTCAGCGTAGGTCACTATTTCACACGGCACGTAAGGCAGCAGGCCGCCGGCGGCGCCGATCCTGGTGGTGGCGGTGACTGTCGGGGCGCTGGCCTCGCCCTCGCCCTGGAAGGCCAGCACGGAGGGAAGGACGGCCGCCAGCGGGGAGTAATCGGTCGTGACCGCTCCTGACGGAGAGTCTCTCTTCAGGAGCAGCTGCTGTACTGCCCCGGCCACGTCGTTGCCGCCACAAGTGTCAGGGTGTTGCCGAGCTCTCCAGTCTACACTCAGCTTGTCAGCAGAAACATATCCATAACGGTTGTGTACGAAGAGGCTGGCGTTGGGCGCGTAACGTTGGGGAACGTCCGTGACGGTGAAGAGTGCGCGGCAAGATGCATCATGCAGCCGCGCGACGCCCCTCTGTGGTGGGCGATCGGCGAGACCAGCGTTAAGAAAACTGCACACGTGCACGCCCGCCAGGCACACTGCGGCGGCGACACAAGCATTCCTGAGTGAGGGCTTTACGTGCATATTTTGCCGCGCTGCCTCACTCGCCCTTACATTGTTAACTCAGTGCACTGCCTCCTATACAAGACACGCTGGCCGCCGTGGCATCCGGGGAATTTTGTTTCAGCTTTTCCTTTTCCTGTTACCTCGCAGTGCCGGAGGGGATCATAAACAATGATTAAGGCAGCCAACCCACCTAACGGTCATGTGTGTGTGTGTGTGTGTGTGTGTGTGTGGGTGTGTGGGTGGGTGTGGTATCGGGTGGAGCGGTGGGAACTACTCTTGAGATGTGCGTATGTGGGCAGCAGTGCATGTGAAGGGGAATTATAAAGAGAAAGACTGATAGCAGACGTAAACCTTCTCATTTAGAATTTCAACTGTACTTTTTTTTTATTTTGTAACAAATGGAAATGAAGATTTAGATGTAAATGTAGTACTTGAGGACTATAATACAAATATACCAATCTTAGTCACAAACATAGCAGTGAAATCAATAGATCTTGAAACACGCAAGCTACAGGCAGATGAGGGACGCGGCGCTGATGACATCTGCACGCGGTGCTTAAGGCGCTGTTTGTTAGTGTGTTACCTGGTTCGTACCACTCGTACCCTTATTGATCTCAGCATTTACTGTCGAATGTCATTCCGCTGCCAGAGCTACAGCTGAAATGTTTGCTGTATTTAAGAAAGGTTCGCTGAAGCTGATTAACAATTACCATGTTGTGAGTGCAATGGATTCATTAGCAAAGCCTTAAGATGGAGCTAAATGGCTGTTCGGGTGCGTGGCTCTCCCCGCACAGGGACCAAACGGGCAGCCACAAGGAGCGTGACTGGAACAGATCCTCACTTTCCGATTAATTACAGATTCTCTGATTACGTAGGCAAATATGTGTGTGTGTGTGTGTGTGTGTGTGTGTGTGTGTGTGTGTGTGTGTGTGTGTGTGTGTGTGTGTCACGTCAATAAAGAAAAATCCACAATATTCGATACATATATTTCTTTTTTCTCTATATATATGAAATATCTACATATATTAACTTTGCTGGTTATATTTTGCAAGGAAAAAGAAAGAAATAAGTTACATGTCATCTCTTGAGACTCAGCTTCACCGTGTGTTTGGCTGATACAGTGTCTAATATAATATACTGAATAAGAACATGAATAAGAACAAGTCAGTCTTACTATCGTGACTCTTATTACGCAAAGCATCGCTGTTGCCTCCCTCGTGTCAGCTACAGCACACCCCCTCGCGTGCCCCTAACACTGAGTTGCACGCCAGGTTGAGCAACATGGTGACCTGGTCTCCGAGGGTGACGGTGCCCGCGTGGTTGTCATCGTAGCACCTGTGGAAGGAGCTGTTGTACACTGGATGGCTGGTCAGGCCGCGGAGGTACAGTTCCTCACACTCTCTGTTCTCCGCCAGGCTCAGCGGCAGACTCGTGTCCCACCACCACACTCTGCTCTCCTCCACTTCGGGAACCAGGTGGTCTCGGTGGCGTTGGCTGTTGTTGTCAAGTCGTGCCTTTATGATCCTTGCCGGGAACTTCGGGATACCGGCTCGTGTACCAAATGCTGGAGACGGTGGCCGGTGCAGTGAATATCGCCGCACATGGTACAGGAACATCGCCTCGCTCCAATCAAAAGTAGGGTCTCCAAGAGGGATGCTGCTCTCATGAGGAGCTGCTGATGTTTTGACTTTGTATCTATTCTGAGACGTCACAACCACCCGGGCTCTCTGACTGATCTGAACGGGAAAAAATAGGAGGAAAGAGCTTTTACAATTCTGATGGTGATATTGCACCTTTTCTTATGTAAGAAAAAATGTGTGTGTGTGTGTGTGTGTGTGTGTGTGTGTGTGTGTGTGTGTGTGTGTGTAACTCGCTGACCAAACACACACACACACACACACACACACACACACACCATCCCCTGGCTGCAGGGAGACAGTAACCGCTGGCTGTCAATGAAAATCTTCTGCGATCTGAATGGGCTTCAAACTTCCTTCCTGTCGATGAGGGGAGCGAGAACCCTTTCCACGGAGCAACGGACCTGTATGTGTTTATGTGTGTGTGCGTGCGCGTGTGGGGAGGGATGCGAGTGTGGGTCTTGGACTGCAGATGTTATTAGAGACGTACCAATGAAGTAGTTTTGATATCGGCCATTTGCTGACGCTAAGAGCACAAGGCAGCACTGCATCGGGAACAACTTACCTGCTGGAGGAGAGTCGCCACGATCTGGTGCATGTCAGCCAGGAAGCTCAAGGCGTCGCACAAGTACGCCTCCATCTTCCTGGTGGCCCACGCAGCGTAACCTGCAGGCAGTTGTTGACAAGAACAGTCCGTTCCTCGCCTCAGAAAGACCAAGTTATGGCTCGCTGTGGTCACTTTTAAGGGAATGTTACGTTAAAGAAAGGTTTTGGTGCACCTGTATGTGTATACATCCGATACGTCATCATAAATCACCACACTGAAGCGGTCTGGTGTATGGCTCATGAAATTTAGAGGTGGAGCAAAACTAAAAAAATAAATAAATAAATAAATAAATGAAAAAATAGGGGGAGACGTGAAGTATGTTTTTGTACTTGGGCAGGCTCACTGAAGACTGGTAGATTCTGCCCACCATATAGAAGGAAGGTATGCAGTTGTGCGGCTGTACCTCATCTTGCCTGTGTATACCCACTAACGCATATAAGAACGTAAGAAAATAGGGAAGTTCCAAGAAACCATCTGGCTTACTCGTGGCAGTCCCTGCATAGTGAAAACCTGAAGCACGGCTTGAGGTCATGTATGAGAAAATGTGTCAAAGTACAAGCAGACTCGTTGCAATGTGTGTGCGTGATGCTCCCCAGCAAATAGTGCTGTATAAGAGTACTTCACAGACCTGGCACTGAGTAATGCAGTGATGGAAAAACGAGTGTGTTGTCAACATACCCAACACCAGAAGGTGCGGAGGTGTTTCCTGACCTGCCGCCCACCGCGCCAGCTGCTTCACCTCCGCGCTGCCTCGCATCTTGCTCACTTGCTGCTCGCTGAACGTTCTGAACCTGCATTGTAAAAAGAAGCAACTAATACTTCTTCATAAAAACTTAAATAAATTTATGAACCAACTCCGAGTCCTTTGCAGAGTTAGTTAGGATATCCATACCCACATATCTACATGCACTATATGCCAGGCTGGAATCTCGAGCCAGGACAAGACGTCATGTCGTGTCTCATTGTATGGATTATAGATGAATGCTTAAGTAAGATAAAGTCACACACACACACACACACACACACACACACACACACACACACACACACACACACACACACACACACACACACACACACACACACACACACACACACACACACACACACACACACACACACACACACACACACACACACACACACACAACATACTGGAAGGAGACAAGGAGTCCAGGGAGCAATGTGCTCGATGCTTCCATGTCCACTTTGAGCTTCACACGTTCTCTCTCCATCGTGGCGAAGGGCGTGGCAGCGTTCTGTGGGCGAGAAGCACTGAGTATCTCTTGTTATGTCTTCCATACACACTTCACTGCTGAGCCGATAAATGTAAAGAAATGAACTACAAGAAACCTACCGGAAGTTTGACCAAGTAGTGAAGTTCGTCGTCACTTCTTGCGAGAAACTCGAAAAATAAGTATCTTATTTTTGAGTCTCCCATGAAGAAGATCCAGAGGGTGTCCTGGTGAGCCAGTCTGGCCCTGAAGCAGGCGGCCACCGAGGCTGGGTCAGCGTAGGTCGCTATTTCACACGGCACGTAGGGCAGCAGGCCGCCGGCGGCGCCGATCCTGGTGGTGGCGGTGACTGTCGGGGCGCTGGCCTCGCCCTCGCCCTGGAAGGCCAGCACGGAGGGAAGGACGGCCGCCAGCGGGGAGTAATCGGTCGTGGCCGCTCCTGACGGAGAGTCTCTCTTCAGGAGCAGCTGCTGTACTGCCCCGGCCACGTCGTTGCCGCCACAAGTGTCAGGGTGTTGCCGAGCTCTCCAGTCTACACTCAGCTTGTCAGCAGACACATATCCATAACGGTTGTGTACGAAGAGGCTGGCGTTGGGCGCGTAACGCTGGGGAACGTCCGTGACGGTGAAGAGTGCGCGGCAAGATGCACTACCTGGCAAGGTGATGTTCAGCCATTGTTGATGGTCATTGACACTAGCGCTAAAAATAGGGCACACCACCACGACAACCAGACACAACGTGGCTGCGGCGCAAACATATTTTAGGATATGTTTGACTCTGTTATTCATGAAGTTGCTGAGAATCCTCTAAAGCACTACAAGCAATCCCCTGGATGTCACTAAGTATGCCTTGCAGTGTGCAGGCAAACCGCGCTGGCTGGCGTGCTGCAGGATATTTATAAATTCTTTCCTCATCCTTACCAAGAAGTCAGGTTTTCTGTGTGTGTTTGTGTTTGTGTGTGTGTGTGTGTGTGTGTGTGTGTGTGTGTGTGTGTGTGTGTGTGTGTGTGTGTATGAGAGAGAGAGAGAGGAGAGAGAGAGAGAGAGAGACTTCTCTACTTTACCTACACTCCAGGGCAGCATTTCCTCAGGCGTGCTGTTTCAGGCAAGAGCTTATAAACCCTATTCCTTACATTGCTACGTGAAATGGTTTTAGAGGAAAATGGCAATAGCTTCGCTGCTCACGGAAAATAAAGAAAGAAGGAAGTGCAGTAAATGATGAAGAGAGACACAGGCTTTGGGAATCCAGTGAAAACGGTGGACCACGTCTTCTCTGTTCGCGGTCACAGGAATTCAGGTTGAGTAAACACAGAAACATTACTTCACAGTTTTCTTGTGTCATGAATTTGCTCTGGTTGGCACAGGTTCCGACGTAGTTTGTGATTCATATTTTGTAATACATAAATCGGACAAGTTTTCGTAGTGGAGGCGAGGCGGAAGGCGGCAGTAGATCGTTGAGTGAATGATGAAGACGTACAAAGGTTAAAGACAAGGACGCTCATCTGTTTACCATTTTTTATTATTAGAAAAAAAGTTGCAAAAAATAAAAGACATTTATCACATCAAAAGTCCCAGGTAGGGAATGCCTCTAGTCTAGACTGAGCCACGCACGCTGAGACTGCTTGGGTGTGGAGGCAACCCACTTTCAGACACTTAACATTGGATGTGGTAGACTCTGTAGGGTTAAGATAAGAAGCAGGAATAGGAATAATGATTCATGATTTGCTTTAACTTTATTAACACCATACATGAGAAAAGTTAATTACATTTTTCCATTTAATTTCACCTTGAGAGAAAGTTGCGAAGGAAACATCGTAATATATATAATACGGCAGAGTTAAAAGAATCTCTGACAACAATCCATTATCACAGTATGTATGTGGTACGTACACACGAGTCAGCTACAGAAGAAAAGAGATGAGTTCTAAAGGAAGACTTGACAAATTTATGGATGGGGATGATTGGTGAAAGTAGGTAGGCGTGCTTTGTACAGGGGATGCCACGTGTTGTGCTGATGGCTTCTTCCAGCTTCCGTTTTTTTTTTTTTTTTTTTTTCTTATGTATAACCTTATGGAGCATCCACGCATAACACATCCCGTACAGGTACTTGTTACGGTCACGCCAGTCATACGTACACTTAATGTTCATCTGACTTGAGTACCACCTGACTGTGCACAAGGATGATTTCAGTTTATTCCAGAAACGCTGCCAGTTTTTATGCGATGCCTCTGTGGCTGACTGGCTTCTGTGCGTGCTGCTCTTCTGGTTGCCTTTATCTTGCCAAGAAACA
Organism: Scylla paramamosain; assembly: GCF_035594125.1. Classification (NCBI taxonomy): domain Eukaryota; kingdom Metazoa; phylum Arthropoda; class Malacostraca; order Decapoda; family Portunidae; genus Scylla; species Scylla paramamosain. Next base: position 37,870,428 of record NC_087153.1, on the reverse strand, counting down.
CATCTGTCATCCTGTTCTCTCTCTCTCTCTCTCTCTCTCTCTCTCTCTCTCTCTCTCTCTCTCTCTCTCTCTCTCTCTCTCTCTCTCTCTCTCTCTCTCTGTTTCCCCTTTTATATCTAACTTCGGTCTTTCGTTTTTTATCATTCAAAGTATATTCGTATGGGCAATACGTAATTTGAGTGGAGACTGTATTGCGTCATGAGGTCGCTTCCTGGAGTGAGATACAAACACCAGCAAGGAGTACAGAACCCATTAACAAACAACTATTAACTCGTCGTCATTATCTCAAAATTCATGTATAAATATCAACGCTGCATCGCTGTTGCCTCCCTCGTGTCAGCCACAGCACACCCCCTCGCGTGCCCCAAGCACGGAGTTGCACACCAGGTTGAGCAGCATGGTGACCTGATCCGCGAGAGTGACGATGCCTGCGTGGTTGTCGTCCATGCACCTGTGGAAGAGGCTCTTGTACATGGGGTGGCGCTGCAGACCGCGGAAGTACAGTTGTTCACATTCGGCGTTCTCCGCCAGGCTCAGCGGTAGACTCGTGTCCCACCACCACACTCTGCTGTCCTCCACTGCAGGAACCAGGTGATCCCGCGGCCGTGAGTCACGTGCTGGCGCCACCGTGACCTGTGAAGGAGGTTCTTTCAGGGCGTCGGAGGTACCAGACGTTGGAGGCGGTGGTTGGTGCAGTGAGAGCCGTCGCAGGTGATATAGGAAAACCGCCTCGCTCCATTCGTGGATATTGTCGGAAAAATATCCCCGACGCACCGTTTGCTCATCCTTTGCAGCATATTCCTTGTACCTGTTCTGGGAGGTCACGACCACCCGCGTCTTGTGGCTTAACTGATAGAAAAAAAATTAAAATCCACACGTGAACTATGTGCCAGTTGTCATGACATGCAGCATCATATCAAGCATTAGTTGTCTTGATAAGAATAAGAGCCTGTCATTCCTGCTCAAGTTGAATCAATGAAACAGTATAACTACAATGTCAAAAACCCTAATCATTAAGAAGAAAAGTCCGACCACCATCACAGGAACTCCTCTCACCTGGTGCAGCAAAGGCACCACCACCTCGTGCATATCCATCAGATTGCCAAGCACGTCTTGTAACTCCAGAGCGCCACTCTTCAAGATAGTCCAAGACTCGTAGCCTGCAAAGGTGAGTGGAGGTTCTTACGAGGTACCTTGTGCTGATATAATATATATATATATATATATATATATATATATATATATATATATATATATATATATATATATATATATATATATATATATATATATATATATATATATATATATATAAGGGAAGCTGCAAGAAGCGACCTGGCTTACACGTGGCAGTCCCTGTATGACTATCATCCCCATCCATAAACCCGTCTAATCTTCTCTTAAAGCTCCCTAATGTCTTAGCACTAACAACATGATTACTGAGTCCGTTCTACTCATCTACCACTCTGTTTGAGAACCAATTTCTTCCTATCTCTTTCTTAAACCGAAATTTTTCAAGCTTAAACCCGTTATTTCTTGTTCTATCCTGGTTGCTGATCCTAAGAATTTTGCTTACTCGTACATCCCCCTTATACCACTTAAAGACTTCTATCAGGTCCCTTCTTAACCTACCTCTCTCTAAAGAATGTAAATTTAACAGCTTCAATCTCGCCTCGTAATGAATACTTCTCAAAGTGAACTTCGTTGTTGTTTATTGTGTTCCTACTATGTGGGGTTTCCTCTACCTACGCTAAGTACTTTTGCATTTGTTGATATTAAACTGCATTTGCCATCTGTCCGTCCATTCATTCATCCTATCTAAATCTGCCTGCAAGGCAATGGCATCCGATTCTGACCTAATTAATCTAACTATCTTTGTGTCATCCGCGAATTTACTAACATCACTACTAATTCCACTATCCAAGTCAGTGATATATATTAAAAACAACAATGGCCCTAATACTGATCCCTGTGGCACCCCACTAATTACATGACCCCACTCGGATTTAGAGCAGTTTATTACAACTCTTTGTCGCCTGTCGCTTAGCCATATATAAGATACTACAGATGGACTGTTGATAAATTGCAGCAGATGGAAAGAGCAATGAACTCGCGGACGGGAGAGTGACGAGCGCAGGGAGGTTCAACAATCCTCTTTGGCTGTGCGACGTACCCACTACCAGCAAGTGGGGCGGCGTCTCCTGCCCCGCCGCCCACCGCGCCAGCTGATCCACCTCCACGCTGCTCCTCGGGTGTACCAAGTTGCTGAATGGCCTAAACCTGCGCCGCAAAGATAAGCTGATGTGATAATGGACATGAAAGTTTGTAGTCATGGCGTTATCCTCCCTGCAAAGTGGCTCAGTACTCTTCCAGCTTCGTTGTGCATGGCAAGGTAATGAATCACCAGACGCGCCACGATTCACGTCACTGCAGTGGCTGCGGCTCACGTGAATTACTGGAACATGGAAACCTTGCAATATTCATCACAACTGCATTTTCTTATTCAGCATAATTCTTGGTAATTAAAAAGTTATAAAGACATTTCTACGTTGATAAAGCACATTCTGTATGCTGCATGTAACGCCCATGTGTATTTCATTATACATACATTCAAAGTGAACAGGTAGCTTGTTTTATTGCCATAATCCCAAAGAAGTGAGGGAGATGACGGCCTGTGTGCTTCTCTCACTACTCACTGCAAGGAGATGCGCATCCCAGGCAGCTTGGCGCTGAGTGCCTCCATGTCCAGCTTCATGTGTTTCCTGTCCAGTGTAGTGAAGGGCGCGCTGCCTTTCTGTAGAAGGAAAATGTTTCTTTTACCATCCGTCACAATCTTTTTTGCCGATGTTCATACGAGACAACCCACACACTCCTCACTCAATCTCCACAACTTTTGTCCCGACGGTTTACACTTAAAGCTTAGCACCTGCACAATACTGCTTACTCTTTACTGTACACATCAGTGTGAATATACTGAACTGCAAGAAACTTACCTGAAATTTAATCTGATATTGAAGTTCTTCTTCACTTTTATAAAGAAACTCATAAAATAGATTTCTAATTTTTGAGTCTCCCATGAAGAAGATCCAGAGGGTGTCCTGGTGAGCCAGTCTGGCCCTGAAGCAGGCGGCCACCGAGGCTGGGTCAGCGTAGGTCTCTATTTCACACGGCACGTAGGGCAGCAGGCCGCCGGCGGCGCCGATCCTGGTGGTGGCGGTGACTGTCGGGGCGCTGGCCTCGCCCTCGCCCTGGAAGGCCAGCACAGTGGGAAGGACGGCCGCCAGTGGGGAGTAATCGGTCGTGGCCGCTCCTGAAGGAGAGTCTCTCTTCAGGAGCAGCTGCTGTACTGCCCCGGCCACGTCGTTGCCGCCACAAGTGTCAGGGTGTTGCCGAGCTCTCCAGTCTACACTTGGCTTGTCAGCAGACACATATCCATAACGGTTGTGTACGAAGAGGCTGGCGTTGGGCGCGTAACGCTGGGGAACGTCCATGATGGTGAAGAGTGCGCGGCAAGATGCATCTTGCAGCCGCACGACGCCCCTCTGTGGTGGGCGATCGGCGAGACCAGCGCTAAGAAAACTGCACACGTGCACGCCCGCCAGGCACAGCGCCGCGGCGACACAAGCATTCCTGAGTGAGGGCTTGAAGCACACATTCATCAAGTCACCGGAAGTCTGCATCACTGCCGCACAAGCTCCTGCAGCGTTAATCTAGTGCACTGCCTCCGATATGAGACACGCTGCCGCCGTGGCGTTCGAGCTTTTATGGAGAACTTTCCTGTTCTCTCGTAGCGCCTAAGGGCACTGTGAGTGACCTTCTCGATGGGACGGGTCGTGTGTGTGTGTGTGTGTGTGTGTGATTCACCCACTCGTCCTCTAGTCATCCAGCGGTAAGATCTCAGCATTCACAAACATCTATCTTTGAGAGTGACTGAGACCGAGAAGTCACAACCCTGTGGCTTACATCCCGCACCTACTTGCTGCTGATAAACAACAAGGCTCGCCCATCTGCCTCGCCCCACTCGGGAGCAGCGTTGGCATGTGCATGTGTGTGTGTGTGTGTGTGTGTGTGTGTGTGTGTGTGTGTGTGTGTGTGTGTGTGTTTTCTCGTGAACTTTTAATACGTCGCCATTGTGACTCCCATAGTCAAGAATGCTTCATTAGTTGACGTGCATTACTGAAGTATTTTATTTGATTACCTGCCACTGGTATTTACCGACGTCATAAGGCACCAACGTTTCTAAAACTCGTCTTGGGCATGACAATAAACAAAGAAGAATCTGATGGAAAACCCGCCTCTCCTCCTCCTCTTTCTCCTCCTCCTCCTACCACTACTACTTTTACTATTATTACTATTCCTGCTGCTTCTGCTCCTGCTGTTTCTGTTACTACTATTTTGTACTTTTCAAGCTGCACTACAGGATCGTCAGGGGCGGCACCTTTTGTTCTGCTGCCATCGAAGCTCTAGTTGTTGAACCGTATTCTGAGACTGCTGCGCCGCACCTCCACCACCTTCAAAACGCTCTGGTTGAAGGACCAAGAGTTTTAAGTTTTTTTTTTTTTTTTTTATGGTTCTAGTGACATTAACAAGATTTTTTATTTTTTTAACAGGAGAAAGGCACTTGATAACCCGACTAGTTATTTTTGTGGCCTTTGAAAATAGTTATGGTGAGAGCAAAGCTTATCTGAGTAGTGGCCACTGTCAGGCATTCCTCAAGTATATAGCCATGTGAGGCCACCCCAGTCACCAGCCCCGCCTCATGTACAGATGCCTCTCGCTTTGCACAGTATGTAGGAGCTTGTAGGCATCAGGTAAACATAAATCGTGTCAAAAGGAAAAAAAAATAATGGCAAAAGGGGCCGTTAGGTGACTTGATCCATCAGATTGCATTTTTTTTTTTTTTTGTCTTCAGTTTGTTAACGTATATGGTAAGTGAATAATGCCAATCCCTAACTTTAAATGTACAAGCTAAAACTATGAAAATGATGAAAAAAATGAAAAAAATTCCCTTCATATTTTGTTATGAAGAGTACAACGCGAATGAGCGGTTGGTCTGAAGCATGGGAAAGTGAAAACATCGCGTAAATTAAATTGAATGTAATATATATTTAAATCCTGTTAAACGGAATTCATGAAAAAAAAAAAAAAAAATTCGAGTATACCAAGAGTCACCTTACTGATTCAACGTTCCCTCTGACTCCCCCAAGGATGACCCGCCAGGCCCCAACCTGACCCCTCGCTCCCTTCGTGTGTCCGCCGCTGTGTTGCCTGCAGCGGCGTGGGAAAGCCATTCTCTGTCTTGGGAGAAGAGAGCCTGTATTGAGGGAAGGCCCCGACAACGAATGCATGCTGTATTTCTTTATAATGTTTGGGGTACAATACATCGAGCAGAAAAAAATAATTATATATATATATATATATATATATATATATATATATATATATATATATATATATATATATATATATATATATATATATATATATATATATATATATATATATATATATATATATATATATATATATATATATATATATATATATATATATATATATATATATATATATATATATATATATATATATATATATATATATATATATATATATATATATATATATATATATATATATATATATATATATATATATATATATATATATATATATATATATATATATATATATATATATATATATATATATATATATATATATATATATATATATATATATATATATATATATATATATATATATATATATATATATATATATATATATATATATATATATATATATATATATATATATATATATATATATATATATATATATATATATATATATATATATATATATATATATATATATATATACTGAATAATGTACGCTACTCCCAAAAGTTAAGTTTAAATATTTAAGTGAGTCACACATGTTTGCATGTCACTAATGACACAGTTTCCGTCACGGCAGGTCACGTGCATGTCAGATGCTGAACGTTACTCCACCTTGTGAAAAAAATAAAAAAAATAAAAAAATTTTTTTAAATGTGAATGTTTTGTCTACCTCAAACACGATGCTTTCCCAGTGTGGGTAACCGCACAGGCCGTGAAGACTGCTGGCGGCCTCGGCTGGACACGGCATGCCGCTGCTTTGCTCCAGGGAGGACGCGGCGCCGCAGCCTGCCCGTGTTCTAGTCCGTCGTGTTTTACCAGGATATCAATTACTTCACAGGAACAATAACTGTCTGGATGGTCTGATGAGTCCTAATCAATATATCTGAAAAAAAGATAATGATGAATTCCATTCCTTTATGTTTTATATAGTGCGTAATACAACAACGGCATTTATTCACAAAGTACTGACAGTCACGGAAATCAGCATTACACTGTACGGTCTGGTGATGTTTGTCGGTCATGAGGCATGAGCTTGTTAAGGATGAAGACGAATCCGTGCAAGGGAGGATTAGAAATGCAAGGACCTTGAAAATAACGTAAATGAGTAACTTTTTTACTTGTGTCTTTCCCTCCCCTCATCCATCTCCCTCCCCGGCCCCTTCAAAGCCGCCGCCTCCGTCCCTCACGCCTCGGAGGGAGAGGAAAGATTAGTCACTTTTCATGCCAAACATTTAATAGCCTTTAATTGAACATTTTCAACATGTAAATGCAGAGCTATATATATATATATATATATATATATATATATATATATATATATATATATATATATATATATATATATATATATATATATATATATATATATATATATATATATATATATATATATATATATATATATATGGATGGATGGATGGATGGATGGATGGATGGATGGATGGATAGATAGATAGATAGATAGATAGATAGATAGATAGATAGATAGATAGATAGATAGATAGATAGATAGATAGATAGATAGATAGATAGATAGATAGATAGATAGATAGATAGATAGATATATATATATATATATATATATATATATATATATATATATATATATATATATATATATATATATATATATATATATATATATATATATATATATATATATATATATATATATATATATATATATATATATATATATATATATATATATATATATATATATATATATATATATGTTACGGCCATTTTGGAAAATTGGTCGTTTTACAAAATTGCCGGTCATTATGCAAAAAGACCAAATTCGTGGTCACATTGCAAAATGACCTAAATTTCTCAACATTTTGCAAAACGACCAAGATTTTGGTCAGTTTACAAAATTATCGTTGGTCAGTTTACAAAATGTCCATACAGCAAGCAGGCAGATGAAAAAAAAAGCGAGGGAATGATAAAACGTAGTGGACATAACTAATTTATTATTATTTATCGTTATTCCTCATAGAACACGGAGTATTAGAGTGACATGGGTTCTCACACACATTGCACACATTTAAACCAAAATATCTTTTGCCACAGGAGATGCAGTTAATGACAGCAGATGCTTCTTCTTGCTTTTCAACACCTGTCTCTTCCTCCTCTGTGTCTGTGACCTCATTGACAACACCTAGTGCCTCTGCAAGCTGCTCCTCCGTCTGCATACCGTCCAGGACTTCCTCTGGTACAGAATTTGCGTCAACACCAAGACGAGCCTTCTGTCCATGCATGGCCTCATATGGTGTCCTTCCAATTCCGGAGTGAAAGCGGGTATTTTTCTTCCACTGGACAAAGCGCAGTCCCTGTGACCATTGTGTAGAGTTGTTGTCCTTCATCCAACATGCGAGAATGGCTTCAATATCCCTGTTGGCACGTTCCACCGAGCCCTGCGATTGGGAGTTCAGGGGGAAATCCAGCTGTGCGATAAATGTGTGTGTGTGTGTGTGTGTGTGTGTGTGTGTGTTCAAAAAGAAGTGGTTCGAACTTTGTGTGTGTGTGTGTGTGTGTGTGTGTGTGTGTGTGTGTGTGTGTGTGTGTGTGTGAGATGATTAGCTGAACCTAAAATAAGGACAGTTAAGCATACTCATTGGTTATGTACTGCAACTGTAACGTTTTATCATTCCCTCGCTTTTTTTTCCATCTGGCTGCTTACTGTATGGAGATTTTGTAAACGGACCAACAAAAATACTGTTTATTTTGTAAACTGACCAAAATCTTGGTCGTTTTGCAAATATTGAGAAATTTAGGTCATTTTGCAATGTGACCACGAATTTGGTCTTTTTGCATAATGACCGGCAATTTTGTAAAACGACCAATTTTCCAAAATGGCCGTAACATATATATATATATATATATATATATATATATATATATATATATATATATATATATATATATATATATATATATATATATATATATATATATATATATATATATATATATATATATATATATATATATATATATATATATATATATATATATATATATATACATATATATATATATATGTATATATATATATATATATATATATATATATATATATATATATATATATATATATATATATATATATATATATATATATATATATATATATATATATATGTATAATCTTTTTTTCCAGAGTACATAATAAAATGTATCTATGAAGGTGGAGCCGGTGGTGGGTGGTGGGGCAAAAATTCACCTGACAAAAACTCAGCAGCCCGCCACGCAGCCTTGGTCTCTGGGGAGTGGAGGGTGGCGGGTATAAGGAAAACTTTTGAAGAGATAATCTGATTACGTTATGAAGATTTACAAATTAACCGATATATTAACGTGTTACTGAACAAAGAATGTCTGCCGCGTTGCTTGCTGGGACGCTGTGTTATTCCTCCAAGTCCAGCTGTGGTGTTATTCTGTCCGCGTTCCGTCCTGTCCGTCAGCTTTTTTGTAGGCCAGCTGTTTATTCATCGTCCCCTCACACCTCTCCCCCCTCCAAGGGCACCGACACGCCTACATGAAGGAGCTGATTTCATCATTATCGGAATGTTTCCCTCGCCATTCATGAAGGTTCGAGATGGTAAGACAATCCATACCTACTTAAGAAATTATCCCAATGTTCAAAGACGCACGGGATGAGAGAAGTGACTAAGAAGACTGATGCATTCATTTCCCATTCGAGCAAGTACACAACACGGATGTATATGCGGGATAGGCCGCACACTCAGCCTTATGAGCCACGCCCTTGCTACTGGTATTCCGGTGGTGATGAGGGTCAGGATGAGCCTTGGATATATAAGGTGTGGTTAGGTGGTCTTCTGCCAGACAGCTCCTCATCGGTGGGTCGACATGAACTCTCTGGTGAGTGCCTCCTGCACATCAGTGCTTCAAGCAGCTACTCTTCCATGTGTCCAGCTATCACTCAGGAGACTATATAATACTCTCTTGTACACCAATACAAATATTTTTGTATCTTCCAGACTCTCTTCTGTTTGGTGGCGGCGGCCAGCTCCTATGGCGCAGCCCATTACTTGGGTTACCCAGGGGCTTACGGCTTCCTGCCTTACAACTACCTGGGCGCCACACCTTACGCTCACTACGGGCTACCATACAGTCTTGGTCCTGTTAAATACAATGCGGCCACCGTGGTGGCACCCGTGGCTCCCGTTCATACCCAGTACCACGCCCAGGACGAGCTGGGCCAGTACTCCTTTGGCTACGCCGGCGGTCCCTCCTCTCGCGCCGAGACCCGCGACGCCTACGGAAGAGTGACCGGCTCCTACAACTACGTGGACTCCGAGGGCAAGGTGCAGACCCAGCACTACGTGGCTGACGCCCTGGGCTTCCGTGTGTCCGGCACCAACCTGCCGGTGGCCCCTGATGCCCCCGAGGCGCCCGCCCTTGTCGCACCTGAGCCAGTGCAGGACACCCCTGAGGTTGCTGCCGCCAAAGCTGAATTCCGAACAGCTTACGATGAAGCCGCCGCCGCTGCTGAGGCCGCCCCTTACTCCCGCAAGAAGCGGTCGGTTGTGGCCCCAGCTCCTTACCCTTACCACCATCCTCTCCGCTTCTCCTACGCATTTTCTGCTCCTCTGTTCTACAACTATCCCGCCCTGCACTACTCTGCCGGCTACCCTGCCCACACCAGCTACGCCGTCGCCCCCCCGGCCACTGTGCGTGACGCCACCCTGCTGCGAGTGGTGCACAACCCCGGCCACGCTGTCTCCTACCGGGTGGACTAGACGGGCTGGCACGGCAACTTTTCTTCTTCAGTCTTCCAACGCGACCCCGGTGCCGTAGAGCACCGTGACAGAGGCATCCACGCTGCGGTACGGCAGCTCCTGCCAGACTATAACGTGCCCTCGGCCGGTGTTGACGCGCGCCGGTGCTCCTCAAGAGTCAAGAGTTGTTCCTGCTCGAGTCTGCACTCCATTTAATACAGAACATATGTACGTAGATACTTATATCCGCACCGGTCCCTCTTGTTTCCTTTCAAAAGCGCCTTCAAAATAATTATGTATCTCTACATACAATTACTTCTATTAAATACATGATGCCCAGACTACACACTTCTTTAGTTATACTCCTGGAAAGCGCACTGTTGCTGCTGTTGTTGTTGCTGTTGCTCTTGCTGTTGTTGTTGTTGTTGTTGTTGTTGTTGTTGTTGTTGCAGCTGCTACTGCTGCTGCTGCTTCTGCCGCTGTTGTTGTTCTCGTCGTCGTCGTTATTGTTGTTATTGTTGTTGTTGTTGTTGTTGCAGCTGCTGCTGCTGCTTCTGCCGTTGTTGTTGTTGTTGTTGTTGTTGTTGTTGTTGTTGTTGTTGTTGCTGCTGCTGCTGCTGCTGCTTCTACTTTTTTGCTGTCGTTATTATTTGTTATTTCTTTTAATTAGTTTTGTAAGGCACAAAATTTCGGAAGAAAGGTTTCCCGCCCTCACTCCTCGTCCTTTTAGTCGCCATTTACTGCCCTGCCAGAAGACGAGGACACGTCTTCCTCGTGTGTTGGTGAGAGCCCCGTCACAGGAAGTGCGCGGTGAGGTAGTAAGGAAGGTGTAGTAAGAAAGAAAGAGTGCGCCTTTTCTATCTCCCTTTATATATATATATATATATATATATATATATATATATATATATATATATATATATATATATATATATATATATATATATATATATATATATATATATATATATATATATATATATATATATACTCGTATATATATATATATATATATATATATATATATTATAACAGGGGCACTAGCTCAGGGTAACAAATAATAAATAAAAAGGGGGGGGAGGCCATTGAGGTCTCTAAAAAAAAGTGTCAAAAGGATCATCTAAAATGTATATACGCAGGTGTACTGAGCGTTAATGAAAGCTAAAGTAAACGAAACATGTGATGTAAACTGCGGTGGAAGAACCTCGAGGTGGCGGTCTCCATTCTAGCCTTCCACCTTCCTGCCGCTAACGTTTTGCTGGCAAACTCTCTCTCTCTCTCTCTCTCTCTCTCTCTCTCTCTCTCTCTCTCTCTCTCTCTCTCTCTCTCTCTCTCTCTGTCAACCCAGCCTGCGTCACTCCTGAGCTACGTTCCTTGCAGTTTTAACACGAACAACAGCAGTAGCAACAGCAACAACAACAACAACAGCAACATCAACAACAACAACAACAATAGATTTTCCCCTCCTTTGCAATACACAAGCGGGAGTGTTTGTGTCTTTTTATGCATGCAGGAAACAGCCAGACGACGAGGACCCAAAATAATAATAATAATAATAATAATAATAATAATAATGATAATAATAATAATAATAATAATAATAATAATAATAATAATGATAATAATAATAATAATAATAATAATAATAATAATAATAATAATAATAATAATAATAAAAAGAACACCAAATTGCAGGTAAAAAAATAATAATACATAAATAAATAAAGTTGAAAAGGAGGATTTCCAAAAAAGGAGATCATTATTTAGTTCCGCAGACGTCCCAGTGCTCCTCTGTCGAAGCAGTTCAAGTCGTAGGAAGGAGGAACAACAGACACACGGCAAAGAGTTACAGAGTTTACCCATCAAGAGAAAGAGTGAAGATACAGTTTACCGGTAACTCTTCCATTAGTGATGTGAACAGCATAGCGGGCGAGAGTAAGTAGACAGTGTTGTGCAGCGAGGCCACGCAATGGGCGGGGACTGTGCGAGTAATTAGTACATTCACTGTGGAGTAACCCTCTAGCCTGCTGTAGTTTGTAGTTTCGAAAGGGCACCGCTAAGCCTGAATGGGGCCGTTATAGTATTCTTTACCGTTGTTGTTGTTGTTGTTGTTGTTGTTGTTGTTGTTGATGATGATGATGATGATGATGATGATGATCTTTGTCTTCCTATTCTTTTTTCTTTCCTTCCTTCTTTTTTTTCTTTCTTTATTTATTTCTTCCTTTCTATGTTTGTTTATTTATTCATTTGTTTTATTGCAGAAAGTTGGCAGGCTCTTTTTTTTTTTTTTTTTTTGCATACAAGGAACAGCAACCATGGAAATAACAGCAGAAGACAACTAGAGATGCAACACTGCGGTGGAGTGGGAAGGGTTGAAGAGAATCTTAGAGAAGGGAACTGATGAGGCGAGAAGCTTTGGACTCCACCCAGCTTAGTAAGGGTGTGCGAGTCGAGCAACCTTCCCCCTGCTCGCCCGCGTGTTGTATGGGAGTCTCACTTCATACAGGGACGCAAGAGGGTCCCGTATAGTTTTGTTCACTCAGTAGAAGATAGGTAGTAATGGAAGGGGAAAATATGAACGAGATGTCTCGCAGAAGGGAGGGACCAGCAATGATTACCTCCTGTTTATGTGTGTGTGTGTGTGTGTGTGTGTGTGTGTGTGTGTGTGTGCCTTTTTCCATAAGTTCTATTAATATTTTTTTAGCTACAATAAATAATCGTAAGTGATGTCAAGGAAGATAAACAAATTGATAGTAAAAAAAAATTGAATGGGCGGAGCAGCTCCAAAGGGGAGTGCCTGGGCGTGACGCGGTGCTCACTGTAACCCGACACAGGCCTATGAGAGGGGATGTGCATCACTTTCTAGCACAAACACCTGGTGTTGTGTGTGTGTGTGTGTGTGTGTGTGTGTGTGTGTGTGTGTGTGTGTGTGTGTGTTTCTGTAATGTCTCTATCCAGTCACGGAATTCTAGCATCTCTGTGCGGTGGCTCCGTCAGGTGTGCTTCTCGATCTGCTGAAGGAAGGCAGGAGAGCCTGTCAAGAGAAGTGTAGTCTGCTGTAGTTTTGTAGTTGTGGAAATACAGAAAGCTGATCTGTCGTCCTTCGTTTTCCTTACCACGGACGTCCTTTTGATTAAAAGCTCGCCCATTACCCCTGCCCTTCCCCTGGACGGCACTTCTTTTTTTGCCAACTTATGGGACATGTGTTTGGAAGTACATAGCTCCTCACCCTTGGTTCATTCCTAATTTTGACAAGTTTGGTCTGAGTGTCCAGGGGACAGGCAGCACCAGCTCAGGACGTCATTGTCGATGTATCGTGAGGATAAATTAAGATATATGATTAAAAACATTCTCTTTATTTATTTTTTTTCTTTTTTTTTTAGTTTAGTTTTCATTCAGAATCGTTCGGAAGTAGTCGAGACGCTCTGTGCAGTATGTACAGATGTACAGGAAGGAAGGCGGCGCCGTCAACATTCGGACGATGCTTGTTCAGGGCCAACGTTGTTCATCCTTGGCAGGGAAAAGTGCATGAAGAAAAACATTCTGCCATACACTAATGCCGAACATATCAGTCCGAAGTGCTCTACGGCACCACGAGTGCTCTATTAGTGAGTGTCGGGGGCGGCCTCAGCGGCGGCGGCGGCTTCATCGAAAGCCATCTTGAAGGCGGCTTTGGCGGCAGCAACCTCAGGGGTGTCCTGCACTGGCTCAGGTCCGGCAACGGCGGGCGCCTCGGGGGCATCAGGGGCCACCGGCAGATTGGTGCCGGACACACGGAAGCCCAGGGCGTCAGCCACGTAGTGCTGGGTCTGCACCTTGCCCTCGGAGTCCACGTAGTTGTAGGAACCGGTCACTCTTCCGTAGGCGTCGCGGGTCTCGGCACGAGAGGAGGGACCGCCGGCGTAGCCGAAGGAGTACTGGCCCAGCTCGTCCTGGGCGTGGAACTGGGACTGGATGGGAGCCACGGGTGCCACCACGGGAGCGACGGGAGCTACATTGTAGGTAAGTGGAGCAACGGGAGCAGCCTTCAAGGCGACTTGTCCATGAGCCGCATAGGGTGTGACGCCCAGCAGGCCGGGATAGCCCCCAAAGAGTCCAGGGTGGCCGTACACTCCAGGGTAATTCAGTACGAAACCGTTGGTGCAGGCCACGGCCGCCGCCAAGCAGAGCACAACCTGTAAAAGTGAACATCTGTTATCAAATCCATGGTGTAGGAATATGAATTCTTCTCGTGAGTCTGCCATCCTCTGAAAACTTTGCTTCCTCAGAGTGGAGGACTTACCAGAGAGTTCATGTTGACCCACCAAAGAGGAGCTGTCTGGTGGAGAACACCGGGCACTGCCTTATATACCAGTTCGTCGTCAGGGATGGGCGGGGCCGAAGGTCCTCGAAGTCATGGCCGCTCGTGCGCCCCTCCCTTATGCCTTGCTCCCACCCGCCCAGTCCCATCGCCCTTCACGCCGGCTGCTACCTCGTCCAGCTCTGCAGGTTTTTACATTCGTGAATGGAAATGAGACTTTAAGGTATAGAGTACTTAAAACTTTTCACTAAGGCTGTGAAGTCAACACAGCCTAATGAGTCTTCAGGTCTCGTGACAGGACGGATTCACGTGGCCAGGTGCAGCACCAGCATGATCCCTTCCACTGCTAATGACAACTCGACGCCTGCTGTTTAATAACCCTGCATGATTTCACGGAACAAAATTAAGGCTACAGACACTGACACCTTTGAACTACAGGCTCACTCTGTGCATCCTCAGTGGTCTCTTGGCTTCGTGCTGTAACCCTCCACCAGCCCATTTCAGTACTCTTAAGGAAAATCCACAGCAGTCAAAAGATTACATATATTTTATTATTGTAGTTCCTCACCTTTCAAATGCAACTTTAGAACAAAATAGGGAGATGTACTTCAGTAAAAACCTAATTACGACTAAATCTATAGCAAACATCATCCTCCATTTTTTTTTTTTTTACCAGGCCGCAGTTCATCTCAGTGGATAAGCATCAGTATCACAAAAGTTGGGTTTTTCTTTTCCGATGCGTCAGTTTTTTTTTTAGGGCGTGTCCGTTAAAAGCAGTGGTGACTCGTGCAGATCCACCAACAGCACCACCACGCCCAGCACCAGCACCCAGCACCCATGGCACACCAGCAGCCATCAAGGTGATCCACCGATGTGGCCCCCAGAGTGCGAATCTCAAGGCAGACTGAGTTACGTTATGTTACCCCGCACTGCCTCGCCGTGTTAGGAGTGAAAGTGAAAGGAAATTTACAGAGAGAGAGAGAGAGAGAGAGAGAGAGAGGGGGGGGGGGGGGCAGGCAGGTAGGGAGAAAATAGGGTGTTGAAGGTATGACTGTTCCGCCCACCAGTTTTTCATCCCTTTAAATAAATTTATCGTTATCAAAAGCATATGTTCTTTTTATCTCAGTGTTTTTATCCCTCGCCGCAAAACGAGTCTGGTGACTGCTTGGAGCGCCTGGGGATGGGGCGTGGCGGAGGAGAGGGAGGGCAAAAAAAGTCTCCCCGCGTGGGGCGTGGTGGCCTCGGAAAACCGCGCGACGAGTCACTCCTTGTGAATCGTGGCTGTCTTCACCGCGTCTTCTCACGCTCCCCAGTCTTCCCCAACTCTTCTGCCGTGCCGTGTTCAGACTTGTAATGTGTTTTTGTTCTTCAAGCATCAAGATGCTATTTATATTCCATCCAATTCACCTTTAACCCCATGACCTCGATGTTGCGACGCCTTGACTTAACCCCTCCATGTGTCCATCCATCAGTCCCTCAGAGCCATCACTGTTGTGGATCTTTGAGGAGTGGTGAACGAAAATGACCGTTAAATAAATGTTACTGTTTTGCCAATTATAACTGTAAACAATGTTTTAAATTAAATGCAAAATGATGTGGTCTTGTTATAAAACTTTATTCTTTTGAAATACAATTATGGATAAAACAGACATATGAGAGAGAGAGAGAGAGAGAGAGAGAGAGAGAGAGAGAGAGAGAGAGAGAGAGAGAGAGAGAGAGAGAGAATGAAAGGCAGATGAGCATGAGCGAGGAAACAAAGACTCATGACCTTGGCCATGGCGCGTGGTGTTCAGTCCACGCGGTAGGAAACAGAGTAAGCGGGGTTGTGCACCACCCGCAGCAGGGCAGCGTCGCGCGCTGCGGCAGGGGCGGCTGCGGGAATTCCCGAGTAGGCGGCGACAGCAGGGAAGGCGGAAGAGTAGGCCACGGCTGGATGGGAGTAGACCAGAGGAGCAGAGAATGTGTTCAAGCTGTTAGGAGCGGCGTAGGTGAAGGGGCCGGGCACCACGACTGCTCTCTTGGTGCGAGCAGCTCGGATGGGAGTGGGTGTAAAGCGTGCAAGAGCTCGGAGACGCTGACCGAATCTCTTGAAGTCAATCTTGAAGGCATCAAAGGGAGACTCGGTTGTTTTGGGTGTTGGCGGCTCAGTGGTGGGCTCAGGGGTGGCGGGGGTGGCCACAGGGGTGCTGGTGGTGGGTTCAGGTGCCTCGGTAACTGCAGGGACGTCTTGGATGGGTTCAGGGGCTTCAGGAGCAGGATCTGATTTTTCTTGAGTAAGTTCAGGAGAGGCAGGAGCGGTGTGAGAGGCCTCGTCAGTGTGCTCAGGCGCCGCCTCCGCGGGCTGGACTGGCGCCGCACCTTGGGGTGCTGGAACAGGTTCAGCGAAGTTTACGGCAGGTGGGCCAGCCTGCACCGTGTAGTCGTAGTGCTGCGCCTTCAGGTTGCCTTGGCTGTCCAGGAAGTTGAAGGTTCCTCTGACGATGCCAGACGCGTCCCGGGTCTCCATGCGTGTGGTGGGGCCGTCCAGAAAGTTGAAGGAGTACTGCACTAGCTGGGCGTAGCCAGGCACCGCCAACGCCGCCAAACACACCACTGCCTGCTGGAAACAGTCCTGCTCAGTTACAGCTGCCTCACTTCTGCGTCATTGTGTCATGTCATGTCAATGTGTTGTCTTGTCAGTGTCATGTCATGTCAATGTGTTGTCTTGTCAGTGTCATGTCATGTCACCAAGTCGTATCATGTTAAAGCGTCATGTTATGTCAGTGCGTCATGTCATTAGAAAAAAACATAACCAAGGCACACTCACCACAACATTCATTTTGCCTGCCCAGGAAGCGTCTGCGGGCGCCGGGCGAGAGAATCTCTTATATAGCCCGACCGCCGGTACTCATTTTGCAGCGACAAAAACGAGGGAGGAGCTTGAAGGGAGGACAGGCCGCCTTGGGCACCGCCCCACTGCCTCTGTGACCTGTAGTATTTCGTCATCGGTGTTGTAGTTAGTAACACGATGGTAGACTACAGATATTGCTAACCATATATAAATACTTCCTCGTCTAACTGTACGCCTTGAATTTCTTTGTGTCAGTCCTTGGCTTATTCTTTGCACGAGTGGTGTGTTACAGCATGTGCGTCGCGTGTCACAAACCTGCATGGGAATTGGTTTGGTTTGCATTGTCGGTTAGTGCAAAACTGCTTCAAAGAAAGAAAAGATGTGTCAATACAATGAATGGCACTTTCTTATCAATGTCCCAGACTTTTTCGTGTCCTTCATGACGTTCTAGTATTCACAGGCTTCGCTTCCACCTCCTCTCGCGGACACTGCCGCGACGAAAGTAATTGGCAGTGAACACCAAATGTTCGCCGTCCTTGTCACATAATTAGACAAAAATCTACATAATTCTTGTTATTGTTGTTGTTGTTGCTGCTGCTGTTATTTTCGCTGTCTTTGTCACTGTTTCATTATCATTCTGCTGTGATAAGGAGACTATTCAGTGTTTACAGAAACCAAGATTACAGAATGCTTTTCGTTGCGCAGTGTCCGGGTGCGGCGCCACCACGCCCGTCGCCCACCAAGGTCACGACCATCCTGGCGCGCCCGCCACGCACCGCCAGGGTTCAGTGCCTGCGTATTGGCGTAAGCGACGCAACTTGATTATTTTTCCTGCTCTGATTGAGTGTAAGAATCACTGGGTAGCTCCCCCCACCATGCCCCTCAGCCTCGCGACGTCACCAAGAACACTCAAGAGAAGGACACATCACGTCGCTTCCTACCACGCACTCTGTGAACCGCTACCACCTGTCAGTACGTACGTGTGTTACATACCTTGCATTCCCGCGTCTCATAACCATATAAAGAAAACAGCAAGAAATCAATAGACTGACACGTGGTAGTTCTTGTATAATACATCTAAATTTATTGACCCCCCCACCTCTCCTATCAGTAAAATAAACTCATTAATCTCTTCGTCTCAGAAGTTAGCGAGAACGGCAACGCGGTCAGGAGTGAGCATCAGTAAGGCGCGAAGCAGGAGAGGCATCGGTGAGGGAGTTCTGTGCCCGCCAGACACTCTGACGCTAAGTCTGAGGAACGTCATCGTGTTTCTTTGAAAGGGAATTAATATAAGAAGATTTCATGTACGTATATGTATGTGTGTGGCGCCTCTGCTGTTTTGTCTTGTCGTTCCGTCACCGTCAATTTAGAACTCGGAATGAAGCATGGATGGCGTTCGAGAACCCTTACGTGGTATTATTTCGTATACGATCTGAAGAGAGAGAGAGAGAGAGAGAGAGAGAGAGAGAGAGAGGAGTATCCAGTTTAATCATAGGAGTCTAATCATGAACAAGTGGAACAGGTTATGAGGGAAACATAAGGAATCTAAGAATACAAGAGAACAAAACACTACATTCCTCATCCCATGTTATATAAAGCACACTTCGTCACGCCTCTGCACCACTGCTTACTTCTTATAAGGGTAGAGGCCCTGAAGGAAAGCCTATACCCGAGGGGAGGAGGCTTGGGCGTGGCGGGGCGAGGAGGGCTGGGTAAGAGGAGGGTATAATAGGATGGTTACGAGGGAGGGTGAGGAAGGGAAGGAATGGTGGAAGGACCTTGGTTGACGCGTCTCTTCACAACGTTTGACCGTATCCCATTTTCATCTTGTCGGTTTGAACGATGGATAGAGGAATGACGAAAAAAAAAAAAGTGTAAGTCATCGAGATTAGTTAACGAAGAAGTGATTTTGTCATTAAAATGCGAGTCCGGTGTGTGTGTGTGTGTGTGTGTGTGTGTGTGTGTCCATTGTAAACACCGATGTATTTGCTGAATGTATCTTTTTTTTTCACCACATTTTCAGTTACGTCATTTATTCATACGGAAATTTGTACTTGTTTTTCTCTTTTCTTTTCAATCTTTGAGACAACAGCAGACGACGACAAGATTCCCTCGCGCTGTGTCTGTTCTTGCCTCTTCCTGGATAAACTCCACTGCCCTTCCCACCCCTTTGATTCAGGGCACTACACATAAATGGTAGACTGCACCTCAACACATCCTTCCCTGAATAATCCTTCTCATGTGTTGAATTTAAATGTGACCCGAGTTGTTGAATGGTCACACATCCTCCATCACTGACTTTCTCGACGCGACGTTGGCGGCTCCACGCATTCCGCCAGCTGGTCTTGATCCTCCTGTCTTGCCATTCCAACTCGTGGTGTTCTGTGTCAGGTGTTCCTCCATTCCTACCTCTGTTCTTTAATCGCATTGCCTTCGCCCTCCATTAGTCACTCCCTGCTGCACTTCTTCCTGTTCCTCATCGCACCCACACCAGCACATCACCAATGCACTGCCCTGCTTGCATATCCATCATGGCCAACCTCGTGTTCGCTTGTAACCTCCACACATGACTTCTTCAACCGTTGTGTTAGTAGACCGCAGATAAGACACGGCACCCAACTCCGTAGCTGGATACTCGATGGTCGCACCACACAAGCGCCTTCCCTCAAGTCATAACAGAGACAGCCACAGAGCAGGCAGTGTCACCATGCGTCACAGCACGTGGCGATAAAAGTACTGTCGGCGGGGCAAGAGGATGTGCAGTGGTGCGTCAGCGTGATTACTGCCGTGCTATTATAAAACCAGTGTGGCAGGTTGCAAGACTGAGAGACGAGCTCCACCTCATCTTCTCCCTCTCCCCTCTTAAGTTTGTCGATCCCGCGCCACTACTGCCTGCCCTGTCTCGTGGTCAGTGACGTGTCTCGCGGACAGCCTCTCACAACAATCTGTCAACGCCTGTTAATAAACGGTGACCTTGATCTGATCTGGCTCGCCATTCGCATTTTGGTGTCAGAAGTCTTACGTGCTCAAGTCGACAAAGTCCCGTGCTTGGTAATAGTGTTTCAGTATATTAATTCCCTTCTTTCTGCAGACTTTTTGCTTCTCTCCTTTTTCTGGTTCCTCCGCTCTTTCTCCTTCCGCTGTATGCATAATCCATCATTTCCTTCCCATCAGAGCCTTCCTGCCTTTCCTTCTGATAAACATTTGTGTTCTCTACTCTGCCTTCAGTCCCGCGTGCACCGCTCCTCTCTTTCTCTTCCTTGCTATCAGGGTCGGCCGTGTCGTTCAGATCTTCCCTCTCGGCGCCTCTTGCATCATCCACCGCAGTACTTTCCAGCAGCCTTGGCACGATCGTTTCCCCAGTGTCCACTCAATAATCTGCACTCCATTTCTTGTCTCTCTTCTTGACAGTTTTGTTCCAGTCCATTTGTGCCTTCCCTGACTCAATGCGCCATTTCTTCACAGCTTCCTCCTCCTCGTGCTGCAGAGGGATACACACACACACACACACACACACACACACAGAACAAACGACTTATTGGCAAGGATGAGGAAATAATTCATAAATACCCTGCAGCACGCCAGTCATCTCGGTTTGGCTGCATACTGCAAGGCATACATAGTGACATGTAGGGGATTGCTTGTAGTGCTTTAGAGAATTCTCAGCAACTTCATGAATAACGAAGTCAAACATCCTGAAATATGTCTGTACCGCAGCCACGTTGTGTCTGGTTGTCGTGGTGGTGTGCCCTATTTTTAGCGCGGATCTAACACGGTGTTCCTGTTATAAAAGGCGACTATTCGTTAAGATAAGCCTCCAACTAGTAGAGGTTTCCATGTGCAGTGCAGCGGGTGTAGATAAGCAGTGTGGCCCCAGACAGGTTGGTTAGGGTATCCTGGATTGAGCAGGTGCCGTGTGTGTGTGTGTGTGTGTGTGTGTGTGTGTGTGTTCAGTAGTTCTCTGCAGGGAAATGTCAGCTGGATCCGCTTATGTAATATTTATAGCATAAGTTAGTACAGTTTGACTAAAGATTTACTCGCCTTGAGGTGCTGAACAGGGAAGTGTGTGTGTGTGTGTGTGTGTGTGTGTGTGTGCCGTGGTGTCCGTGATGGTGGTGGTGATGGAGGTGGTGCATAATGATTGTCTATGTATGGTGGTGACGGTGATGCTAATACGTATGAATGCAGGTAGTGACGGTGATGGTAGTAATAACACACACACACACACACACACACACACACACACACACACACACCCACTCACACACACACACACACACACACAAATCAACACGTGTGTATAAGGAATTATCTTTAATTATGATGCTCAACTGAAACATATTAATCTTTAGACGTTAATTAGCATTTTCTCATTCCCTTCGATACTGTTCGTTTAGTTAATTAGTTACTAAGTTATTTATTTATTTAGTCAGTTAGTGAATCAGTTAGTTGCTTAGGCAGTTGGACAGTTAGTTATATGGTTATTAACAGAGAACGTACAGGGTCAGTCAAGCGTCATTAAAAGTAAACATCCAGTCGTGGTCTCTTCCCATTGGTAACCCCTTCACCGCTGTGCTCTCCCTTCACAACACTCAGAGCGCCGTACAGACACGAATGTTAGCTTGGACACAGAGAAAGAGGGAAGACAAGATGAGGCTAATTTTCTCTTCTTCTGAGCCACAAGATTGCTTAAAAGATTGTAGTTGTGGGTAATTATGGGGAAAAATTGTGGAGCAGTGAAAGTGTTAAAAGTGGTGGTGGTGGTGGTGGTTGATGGTGGTGGTGGTGGTGGTGTCTCATCATCATGGCCAAGAACATTCAGCGGAGCGTTGAATTCCGTAAAGAGATAAATAAAAGCAAAGAAGGAAAAATATTTAATTACCACCTGCAAAGAATCGGTGTGTGGTGTGGGTCTCTCTCTCTCTCTCTCTCTCTCTCTCTCTCTCTCTCTCTCTCTCTCTCTCTCTCTCTCTCTCTCTCTCTCTCTCTTGCAATAATGTTACAGTGGCAGGAATTGGAGAGCAGTTAAATAAAAGTGTGCACTACGTATAATGTTAGACTCCTTAAAGTGGACGCGAAGATGTGCAGCTCTATCCTCATATTCCTTCAGATTAGTGGCTTTACTCAGAGACCTTATCTGTCAAATTACTACGGAATATATTACTGTGTGTGTGTGTGTGTGTGTTGGGTAAGAGAGAGAGAGAGAGAGAGAGAGAGAGAGAGAGAGTACCCGCACACCATTTTAGAAGAGGATAGAGTCTAGCATCATAATATTTAATTAACTAACACATGTCCCCCCCTTCCATTCTGAACTTTGCACAAGGGAGAGGCGCTGTTGGAGAGAGTGCATTGAGTGTGTCTGTTCTCCACAAGGCAAGGTCCCGTATGGATTGTGCTTTTTCTTCAGTTATTTGTTCTTCAGGATGTTTTGTTCTATCCTCTCCCATTCAGGTGTTTACGGTACGTGGCAGTGATGTGTTGGGCTCGTATTCTGAAACGATCTGCTCTCTCATTATGACCATTTTCAAAGGCCACAGAGATGATTAGCCAGGTTTTCAAGAGTTTATTCTGTTGGTAATGTAGAAATCTTGTTAACCTGTCACCTGAACCGTAAAAAACAGCTTTGAAGACGCGTGGAACTTCAACTGGAGTGTATTAGAAGTAATGGGGGTGCGGCGCAGAAGTGCTTAAGAATATGGTCCTTTTGTGTCAATCCCACGCAGTCTGATTCACTATAACAGATGTCCTCTCTTCTCTCCTCCACCCGCCCA
Organism: Scylla paramamosain; assembly: GCF_035594125.1. Lineage (NCBI taxonomy): Eukaryota > Metazoa > Arthropoda > Malacostraca > Decapoda > Portunidae > Scylla > Scylla paramamosain. Next base: position 37,847,383 of record NC_087153.1, on the reverse strand, counting down.
GGACCACAAGAATGTTTCCTCACTATCCTTCCAGCCATGCTCGTCGGTCTGTTCACAAGGCTAGCCAATGCAGTCATCCATTCATTTCTCTCTGAGGTGATATGTGAAGTGCGCAAATAAGGCGGTGGCTGGATATAAGTGAGGGTTGGTGTCCCTTACCGTACCATGCCCTGTCTTTGTATTGTTTCCTCTTCTTTACTTCACCTATGGATGGTGTTGGGCTGGGAATTCGCTCACTCATGGCCAATTTTTTTTTTTTCCTGTCCTATTGGTGACGGAGACTGAAAGGTGTACGTAGTGTCCATCTATTTTGCCTTGCTATAATTGGCTGGGGGATAAGTGGCGTATGGCACTGAGTTTATCTCAAATGATAAGGACCGGCTGTGGCATCACACAGGGCTATCTTGTGGTAGGCTCTCAGGGATGATACTCGTGTGTCCCTGGGGCGTTCCCTCGACATGGATCTCAAGGCTGTGTGAGCATCTGAATTCTGTTGTTGGTGATGGAGAAACCCTAGGCAACAGATACTCCTCTTCACTTACATAAGTATTTCAAGTCTGCTAGGGCGTAGAAGTTCGCTCCTGGTGGGCGGAGCTTCGCGCACTGGTTACATTTGGGGAATGAAAATCTGGCCCGGATGTGGGTAGCTGTGGTGTGAAGTGACAAGTGGTGAGAAAATTGTTGGCTTTGGTTCAAGGACACTGAGGTGCCGCAGCACAACAAGCCACTAATCACCAGCTGTTGCTGACATATCCATTGCATGGGTTCTGTTTTTCAGCTGCCTCTTGCGAAGCAGCTGCTGCCCATGTCACAGCCATTGAGAAATTGTTGGATTGTTGGGATCAGGCGTCAGATGGAGATGTATGCACGTGCTGATGTGACGTAATGAAGATCATTGGTAAACGATCCTTTAGTTCAGGTTTCGATCTCAGAGACAGATAACAATCGAGTCATGTTTTTTTTTCAATTAGTGATTAGCGATTCTATTAGTAGAGACGTCACGCACCTACACGAGCTGCAACGTAATGTGTCTTCCCTATTTCTTTCCTCGTGGCACACCTTGACAGCAGAGTAATATTCGATAGCACAGCTCGCTTTGCTTCAAGAACTAAATCAACGAAAACGTCTAGACTTGTGCCTCCTATGCGTCATGGCATGCGTGGCGCCAGCTTAGATATTTGTGTTTCAGTCACCTTGCGTCATCCATTCGCATAATGTGCACATAAAAAATCGTGAATTATATCATAGAAATTTTTGACAGCACAAATGAGCGAATCAGTCTGAACAGAATATTCGTCACAAAGTGGGACACGTGACTGAAAAAAAAAACTGGAGAGACAGGAGAAGAGAAGACTTGTAATAACCGTCACCTGATGAGAGGATGACTGATTGGTCGATTTTAGAGCCGTGACAATCACTTCACGTGACGCCACGAGGAAAGAGGCGGGGGGCTGCAGTGCCACGCCGGGAATCCTACCGGCAGTGTGGTGGTGGTGGTGGTGGTGGTGGTCAGGACTAGGCTGAAACTTGTCTCCCGTTTTCTCTTTGACAAAATTAATAAATGGATTCATACATACACACACGCACGCACACATATACAAACATACATATATACATACATACATGCATACATACATACATAGTTAAAGTGTAAATGTAATAATATATTTTCGCTAAACTTTTTTTTACCCTCTTTTGATCAATGTTCAAAGAAAATTGTAATGACAGTTATCACCTCAGTTTTTTTTTTTTTTTTTTTTTTTTAGAAAGTTTGGTCTGTCATGTACTAAGTGGTGAGTGTAGCATGTCATGAAGTCCTGCATCCAGAACCTTCATCAAGCTTGTCTTGCAGCTGGATTCTCTTACGATCTTGTATTGCCGCTTGTGTTTATAGCCAATACATGATACAGAATACAGATGAAGGCACAGTAGGAAAAGCTAAAGAAATGTTTCGTTTGAATGCTTAGAAAGAGTTTTATTCGTCAAACAAACGCAGAGTCTTTGGGGTGACCGTCGGCGAGCCGATGCTGCCTGTGTGCCAGCCAGCTGGAGGCCAGGCGGCAGGGACGAGGTCTGCCGCGCCGAGCAAGCAGATATGAAATGTTCCTCTCCTACATGGTGTTCTTCCTCCAGCTATGTTCCACACCTAAGTTGAAAGTCAAGAGACAGCACACTTCTGACTGTGCCAGCCAGTTTAGTCCACGCGGTAGGAAACAGCGTGATTGGGGTTGTGCACCACTCGCAGCAGGCTGGCGTCCTTCACAGCGGCAGGGGCGGCGGCAGAGTAGGCGGTGACGGCGGGGATTCCTGAGTAGGTGGCCACGGCAGGGAGGCCAGCGGCGTAGGTGGCAGGGAAGCCAGCGGAGTAGGTGAGAGGAGTATTGTAGCCGTAGGCGAAGGAGAGAGGGGCATGGAAGGGATAGGTGGCAGGAACCACGACCGCTCGCTTCTTGCGGCTCACGGTGGCGTCTTCGGCTGCGGGTTCAACGGCAGTCTCTGCAGCAGCCTCGGGGGCGGGCTCGGCAACAGTTTCGGAGGCAGCCTCAGGAGTGGCCGCAGCTTCCTCAAGGAGAGACCTAAAACTTGCCCTGGCGGCAGCAACCTCAGGGGTGTCCTGCACTGGCTCAGGTGCGACGAGGGCGGGTGCCTCGGGGGCATCAGGAGCCACCGGCAGGTTGGTGCCGGACACACGGAAGCCCAGGGCGTCAGCCACGTAGTGCTGGGTCTGTACCTTGCCCTCGGGGTCCACGTAGTTGTAGGCGCCGCTCACTCTCCCGAAGGCGTCGCGGGTCTCAGCGCGAGAAGAGGGACCGCCGGCGTAGCCGAAGGAGTACTGGCCCAGCTCATCCTGAGCGTGGAATTTTGAATGGAAAGGAGCCAGAGGAGCGACGGAGGCTACTGGGGCGACAGGAGCTACTGAGGTGAGGGGAGCCACTGGAGCAACATTGTAGGTGATGGGAGAGACTGGCCCAGCAGCCACAGTCTTGTATGTGATAGGAGCAGCGGGCACGGTCTTGAGGGTGAAGGTGCTGGGGGAAACCGTCTTCAGGGTGATGGGCGTGGCCTTGGGCAACATTCCCAGGACTCCAGGATACCCGTACAGCCCAGGGTAGGCCAAGAGCTGGCCGCTGGCGCAGGCCACCGCCACTGCCAGGGAGAGAACAGTCTGTGGGAGAGATGGGGAATTATAAGAAACTGTGTGTGTGATTCACCTACGGTCATCTGCTGGTCACTCAGCCAGCCGTTCCCCTACGGAAAGAGCTCAGAGCTCATAGTGACTGATCTTCGGGTAGGACTGAGACCAATGTGTGTGTGTGTGTGTGTATGTGTGTGTGTGTGTGTGTGTGTGTGTGTGTGTGTGATGTACCACCGTCTTAAGAATCAAGTGTTGAACTCGTGCTCGCCAATTGAACAGTTTCCCGATGAAGGTGTAGAGCTCATGCCCATGAAATATGTGGAGGAAGAGACACCGTTCGTTTCGTATCATTATGAAAGTGGTTAGCTTCCAGGGAACTTTTCCTTACAGTTTTTGAGCTGGTTAAAATTCTTTTTCGTTTTAAGTAAGCGTCTCTGACGATGCAACTGTCTCTATGGTCTTAGATTCGTATTGTTAAACGTTTCAGTGTCTTACCACGACCACCGTTTAGCTGGCTCTACTGGAAGTTATTAGGATTTTCAAGGATGTTTTGATGATGCTATTGATAGTTTAGCAAAGATTCTGCATCACTAACAGGAAAATATCCATGAAAACACTATTCATCATCACTGTAGCCTTTGAAAACTAATTCTGATGAACTCCCAAAGCGTTTAGGAATACGAGCCTTAATCTTCAACAAAAATAAACTAGTACAGAGTTATGTTGCGCTGTGGTGTGGAGCGCCGAGCACCGCAGTGCCGACACACACAGTGACGACGCGAAGGCAGGACACTTACCAGAGTGTTCATGATGACCTAGCTGGAAGGAGCTGTCTGGCGGAGGCTGCCCTGCACCGACCTTATATACGATCAAGGTCTGCTGTGGGTGGGGCTCCTCTAGGCGTCTCATCTTCTAAAGCCCCCTCCTTTGCCGCCCCCGTCCAACTGGGTTGGTCCAGTCCGCCCCAGCCCTTCCCCGCCTAGCCCCATCCCTCCGCCCCTCGCAAAGGAGAGCACAGATATCCTATTCGCCTTCCACATCTATGGTATCCTTATCTTAATGTTTTCCTCTTCACTGTCCTATTCCACGCCTGCTTGCTCCCTCCCTCCCTCCCTCCTTCCCTCTCTCTCCCCTGTCCTGGAGCCCCGCCCAGACCAGCCCCTCCCCTTCTGCTCATCCTTGGCCTCCCCCAAAGACTCATCCCCGTTACCCTTTTTTGCAACGACCAGAACTGGATGGGTCTCCTCACCCTCCAGCGTCTTCCAGCCTCTCCTCCTCCTTCCCCTCCTCCTTCCCCTCCTCCCTCTCTTTTATAATACCCCTCCTGTCTCTTCTTCCCCTCAGCAACCGTTCCAACCACTTTCGTCAAAACGTCTTCAGTATTTTTTAGTTACATTTTTTTTTCCTTTCGTAGCTCATAAATGCTGGCGCCCGCTGGAGACTCGCCTGTGTGTGTGTGTGTGTGTGTGTGTGTGTGTACTGAGTCGTCCCGCCCGCCATCCAGAGCTTAATAATAATAATTTGAAATTTACTGAAGATGATTAATATTTTCTTTTCTAAGTGACGCATCCATTTATCTTTTCTCTGTTTTTCAATTGCACTGTGTGTGTGTGTGTGTGTGTGTGTGTGTGTGTGTGTGTGTGTGTGTGTGTGTGTGTGTGTGTGTGTGTGTGTGTGTGTGTGTGTGTGTGTGTGTGTGTGTGTGTGTGTGTATGTGTGTGTACTTGTGACCACTAAACACATTTGTAGTACATACCATCCTCGCATGACGCCTCCCTTCTCTACCATTCGGCACATCTTTCCTTAATTTTAATCCCCTTCTTTCCTGTACATGCTTGTAGATAAAGATTTCATACCTTACTTTTACTCCTATGAGGTGCAGTGCATATCTCAATGATGAAACGGTTATACTACAAAACATAACTCGCGTAACAACAACAGCAGCTGTCCCTCCCTTATCAAAGTGTGCTGTAGCTGTTCTGAGGCTGTAATGTATCTGTAATGCAGGTAAAAGAACAGGAGGAGGAGAATGAACAGGAGAAGGAACAGGAGAAGGAGCAGGAGGAACAGCCACGCCCTTTCCACTGCAGTTTGGTTAGCTGCTGTAGTGTTCTGGATTCCTGCGTGAGGCAAGGACATCCGCTGCCCTCCTTTAGCTTCAAGGTCGCACCCATGCCTTCCCTCTGCTCCACTGCCTCGTAAAGTTCACCTCGAGCCCTCGCTGCAATCCATCTCCCTCTCTCCCCCGACCTCCTCCCCTCCCTTCCCTTCCTCACTCTCCGGTCTCCACCACACCCTACTCAGTGCTCTGCTTCACTCCTGCCCTGTCTCTTCTTCTTCTTCTTCTTCTTCTTCTTCTTCTTCTTCTTCTTCTTCTTTCCTTTCATTATAATTGTTTTTTTTTGTTTAATTATTATTATTGTTGTTGTTGCTGCTGTTGTTGCTGTTGTTGTTGTATATTTTCAGTAGTATTAGTTTCTTCTAGTGCTCTCTCTCTCTCTCTCTCTCTCTCTCTCTCTCTCTCTCTCTCTCTCTCTCTCTCTCTCTCTCTCTCTCTCTCTCTCTCTCTCTCTCTCTCTTAAATTAACCACTGCAAAACAAAGTGATATTATTACTACTGCTGCTGCTACTACTACTACTACTACTACTACTACTACTCTCCTCCTCCTCCTCCTCCTCCTCGTCGTCGTCGTCTTCCTCCTTTTCGTCTTCCTCCTCCTCATCGTCATCGTCCTCCTCCTCTTCCTCCTGCTCACAGAACTCACCTCTCTACATGAATTATCTTGTGTCGGTCAGTGTTCCTTCTGCAGTCTCTTTACTTTCTCATGTTCTTTTGTCGACACTAAAAGTACTGCATACTCTAATACTACACCACCTCGTTCCATTACTATAAAAAAAAAGAATAAGTTCCATAATCATTATAATATATAAGAAACACACACACGCACACACGCACACACACACACCATTATTCACCACCACTATCACTGTTATTAATAATTTTGCTCCTACACTGTAACCATAATATACAATTAACTCACTTAGGAGCTCTGGCCAAGGGCAAAAAAAAATCTAGAAAAAAAAAAGACCCACTGAAGGTACCAATCTACTCGGAAAAAAACAACCATGAAAACCCGCATAACTACATTTTTGAACCTTAATGATAGTTATTGTGAGAATCCAGTGCGTTTTGAAATACAAGATAGAGAGATGGACTTGCCGTGGTGTTATAAATGGTGGGAGCAATAGAAAAGATATAATAGACCGTAGCAAGTAAAGAAGACAAGTGGAGATACGTGGCCAACTCAACATTTAGGAAGCGAAGGAAAAATGGTATAGTATCCCCTTTAGTGTAAGGTTATTGTCTTCTAGAAGGTTAATTGTGACTGTGTATTGTGAGTGAGGGATGAAGGAAAGAGAGACAGTGACGAGGGAAAGAAGAGAGTGTGAGGAAGTAAGTAAAAATAGATGTAAAATAAAGAAAGAAGAAAAATAAAAGAGGGTCATGCAGGCTGGGAGAGGAGGAAAACGAAGAAAGAAAACGGAAATAAATATTTTAAGACAAACTTTCCTGTAACTCTTTTTTCCTCTAATGCCACCTTTACCACCAATAACAACATGGATCAATAGATAAATAACCTATATCTAAGAAGCAGTGCATGAAAACTCTAAATAATATCACTTTTTTGTTACAGTAGTAGTAGTAGTAGTAGTAGTAGTAGTAGTAGTAGTAGCAGTAGTAGTAGTAGTACATACATTCTTGCCCCTCTCTATGAACTAACTTCCGCTAAACCTCTGTACCACGTAAATAAATAAATGGAAATCAGTAAATAAATAAACAAATCATGTGGTCTGGGTCTTGACGTCAGCTGGCGGCCTGGGCAACACTCTAGCCACTCATAAGAACCAGTTTGTCCTCCCCTATCACACCCACGTTATGCAAGGCCCACATCCCTGCCTGTCTCCCTCCTATGGGTGCCTGGGGGGGTGGTGAACGTGCTGGAGGACCGATGGGCGTGGAGGGACGGCAGGTGGGTGTGCAGCAGCTGGTGTTACTGGCTTTTTGTGACGTAAGGGAGTGGAATCTTCAACTCCCTCCAGATCCACTACCATATTATACCACAAACGGAAATGGGGAACAAGACACCACCACCACCGCCACAGAAACAACGATACTAACGAACAACATGCATTGATGAGAACATAGAAGCGTTAAAAAAAAATGAGACTGTAAATAGTTAAAGCCACAATCCTTTACGCGAGACATCAATCCACAGCGGTGTTTCTTTTTTTTTTTTATAGCACCTCATAGGGATGCTGAGATTGTTTTTAGGGGCAGCTGAAAAATAATGCACATGTGAATGTCCAGTACCTGCGTACTAAAGTATCTAGAGGATTTTTCATTTTTTTTTTTTTTTAATGTGATAAATTTTTAACCTTTTTCAACTGTTAATGCAACTGGCCACTTCTCTCTCTCTCTCTCTCTCTCTCTCTCTCTCTCTCTCTCTCTCTCTCTCTCTCTCTCTCTCTCTCTCTCTCTCTCTCTCTCTCTCTCTCTCTCTCTGTCTCGTAAATTAGCTGGAATACGAGAGCTCCACATCAAAAAGAAAACGGAGACCCGGCGGTAGCACCTGGTTGAGAGCCTCAAGTACGTTTTCTATGGCTTATAGGAGTAGGGGGAAGTCTTCTATATCAAACACCTCCACCTCGACCTCGTCCTAGGAGGAGATGGAGCAAGAGGAGGTATGGACTTTTTCTTTTTTTTTTTTTTAATTAAAGGCCGCTTTCACACCAAGGTGGCACGTCGCACGTGGCAATTGGCACGTGGTAAGTGGTAAGTGACGAGTGGCACGGTGATTTCAGACCAAGGTAGCGCGTCGCCACGCGGGGTGGCAGTCCACAATGCACAAGATGGCATCATCGGATGAGGTTATTGTTGCTTTGATTGATGCTGTAGTCGCCCGCAGAAGAAGAAAAAGGAAGAGGTACTGGATTCATCCGTATCTTAAAGATAATGTAGAAGCTCACAGTGTTTTTGTAGTTACAAAGCAACTAGAGCTCGATGAAGAGAAGTTCCAGCTTTTTTACAGAATGCGGAAAGAAACTTTTTTGCCATCTAGTGACCATCGTGAGCCCCTTATTGCACCGGAAAGATACTAACTACAGAAAATGTTTGAGCGCAGAAGAACGACTACTCATATTTCTAAGGTATGTATGATAAATCATTATTGTCTCCAGCAATTGAAAAATATGGTTGAAACAGTGACACGAAGTAATAGACGAGAAATACATTGCAATTTATTCTTTTTATCATTATTAGTAGTAGTACTATTATTACCTATTATTATTATTATTATTATTATTATTATTATTATTATTATTATTATTATTATTATTATTATTATCATCGTCATCATCATCATTACAACTACTATTACTACTATTACTACTACTACTACTACTACTACTACTACTACTACTATTACTACTTCTACTACTATAGCCAAAGCGATAACTCAGCACCGAGTTCCAAAAGGGGTCATAAAAAACATAACATTGGGTGTTTAGCAATAGTCATGACCTTTTCCAGTATACTTTATTATCCACTTAATAGGTTTTCACATATGCATAATGACTGACAAACACCAAACTTTATAACAGTACATGAAATCCTGAGAAGCTGTCTTGATCCTGAGGCTCCATTGTCACTACTGCTTGTTGAACCATAACGTCATGTTCTTCGGGATGCTGCAGAGAGCTGTCTGTTGAGTGTGAATATACAGAGACACTAGATGATTGAGAAACTGACCCTTCATTACATACTTCATCTATGAGTTCCAATACTTTTATTTTAAAACGTCTTTTCTGTGAACCACTGAAGCCTGCCACGTCTGGTAGAAGACTCTTGAAGAACTGAAAATCAGGATTTTTTGATTCCTCACCAGATTTTTTGGAAATAAAATCAGCTACGGTTCTTTCAAAAGGATCACCTGCAGCTCTTTTTCTTCCCCGTTTGGATGAGGTAGCAAAGCTTGGGAGTGATGGATGATTTTTTGTTGTCCTTGGAGTTTCGAGTCCTTCCAATGCTTCACAAACAGGATCTTCAGGATCAACATCGTTATCTTCCACGTCAGCAGGACCTTCATTGTCATGGGAGCTGGGAGAAGGGACTATGTCACTATGATCATAGGCTAGGGGATGGGGAGGAGGGGGGGTGCACCAGGCAGGAGGATAGAGGAGAGGAGACAGCAGAGGCGAGGTGGTTTTTGATGATGCGGGTGTTTGAGTGTTGTGTGCCAGTGGTCGCTGTGACATCACGAAGTCCACCTCTCCCTTTGCTTATCGCGCTCCACCGTCCGCTCACGCTTCATATCGCCGTCACTGCTGTCCCCCCACCACTACAAGCCTTCCTTAGCCCTCCAGTATGGTCACCTCCACCACCATATCACATCCCTACCCTACCGCGATACCATCTAAACTTGAATCATTATCACCTTTCTATTAATTGTATACATAGCCACCACAATCTCTCTCTCTCTCTCTCTCTCTCTCTCTCTCTCTCTCTCTCTCTCTCTCTCTCTCTCTCTCTCTCTCTCTCTCTGCCATTCGTCTTCCTCCCACACACCACCACCACTACCTAAACACTCATATTCATCACCTCCTTAACCACCACCACTACCGCCGCCACTTTCGCTCTCCACCACCATTGCCATTCCTACCATTCGTCCTCCTCTCCCCCACCACCACCACCTAGACCTACATGATTATCACCCCCGTTATCGCCTTTACCATCACCATTAACACTTTTCAGTTTATCCACTCCCCCGTTCCACCTTGAGTCTTCACATTTGTCATGTAGCACTGGGAAGGACGGGACGAGACGAGGCGGGGCGGTTACTAGGTGAGTCACGAATCCGGTAAAGGAAGGACTATTATCTTTTTTTTTTATCCTCTTCGTTTATAGGTAGTGGTGGTGGTGGTGGTGGGGCATGCGGCGACGGTAAATACGAATAGAGATGGATGGAGGTGTGTAGGAAAGGATTTAGAGGAAGTAGAGACGTAGTGGAAGAGAGACAGACTGAGGTGGAGAATACAAATGGGATTGGAATGTATGGAGAGGGAGACGGATAGAGATAAAGAATGCAGAGGAGAATGAGATATACAGGAAGGGAGACAGAGTGGGATGAGAACATAAAGGAAGTTGCAAGGAGCCACAGTACCCCTACACGTGGCAGTCCCTGGAGAATACACATACGTAGGCATGCCCACCAACCTTTCCTCTCCACAAATTTGTTTGATATTTTCTTAACCCTTTCACTGCTATCTGGTAAATACTTACAGCTTTCCTCCTCCATTAAGCACTCTTAAGACAGCCACCTCTAAACACCATTCATATATATATATATATATATATATATATATATATATATATATATATATATATATATATATATATATATATATATATATATATATATATATATATATATATATATATATATATATATATATATATATATATATATATATATATATATATATATATATAACCCGTTATTTCTTGTCCTATCCATGATTAATTGTTAGCACATATCAGACGAGCGTCTGGGATGAAGATTAAGTAATAAAGCAGCACAACGTAGGAACAAATGGCAGAAGCATGTTGGCCCTTACGAGGTTGTTTATGATAAGCTACAATATATTCATCAAAAGATAAGAGATAAAGTGAAAGCGAATGAGTGAAAGAGATGAGTAGTAGGAAAAGAAGTGACATAGGGTAGGGACACTGGAGCGGGAAGAAGTGAGTCAGAGAGGAATGGTGGTGGTGGTGGGTGAGGCGGCAAATGCCCCACAATTACCCTTCTCTGTGGGTAAAAAGCTTCATTTAACGGCCTTTGCAGGATAACCAAGTGCAGTTTGAGGCTGTTTATTCGTCATTAGCCTGAACGTCTTCCCACGCACACACACCTGGACTGGTTTGGGCGTGCGGCCGTGGGTGTGGAGAGCAAAGTAAGAGAAAGAGAGGAAATTTGAGGCGGGTTGACGACAGCGGCACGAGGCTCTTCACACTTTACCTGACTCGCGGCGCCCCTGGGGATGCGGCAGACAGGTGGCCGCCGCCTTGGTTCCCCAGAGGCTGAGGAGGTCCAATTTAACTCAGCACTATGGTGAATTACAATACGTAGAATTTACTCTTCTAGGAATGTATATATTTATTAACTAACTGTTCTATTTTAGGTTTTACTTGGACTTATCTAAATACAGGTTTCTAGTCCTGATTAATTTTGTTATTTCTGTTATCAAATCTAGCTAATTTTTTTTGTTGGCATCGTGTCGCTAATCTGACGTGTTCCTTGTTGCTAGGCTGAAGTGTTTTTTTTTTTTTTTTCTGACTGCCTTCTCCAAATTTCCATCTTCTTTTCTCTTCCCATTCCCCTCTTCGTCACCAGAGGCACGTGCAATCATTCAGTGCCACAGTCAATGAAGTCCAGCCATTACATTCCAAGCAATGCCTCGAAGAAGTGTGTGTGTGTGTGTGTGTAGGATTCTGAAATGGGTGGTGGTGTGAGAAGGGGCGAAGATGGGTGTCAGGCTGTCACACCATTCACCAACTCGATTTGTGGGTTTATTATGAAGGCAGAACATTTAAATCTTCTCACTTTCTTGACCGTGGCGTCTGTTCATAATGCAGCGCTGGCAACAGTCGGTACCGCACCCGTGACTCACGATGTAGCCAGAAGCACGCACTATAATGTGGCTTGGACGTTTTAATGTATCGAAATAAAATGTTATTCGACAATATTAGGCATCAAATATTATCAAAGCAAGATATATTCCAGGGAAACTATCTCTATAAAAGTTCCGAGATTCATCAATTTTTTTGAATACCGCGCGGTGAATGCAATTTGAGAGCCAGAATACTTCACAGGATAAGAGCATCAAGAGGTATATACGCATTTACCCCAGTCTGGGTGTGTTGGCTGCAGGTTGAGCAGGCACCCAGTAATGTCACAATCACTTCCTGCATGTTGATAAAATAAACTTGTACCGGCGTTCGCTTGGAGGAGAGCCAATCACAGCTCGAGATTCTCCCCCAAGTGGCCAATGGGAGCGCCGGGCACCAGCCAATGGGAGCGGTGCGGCTCTCCATATGAAGAAATGGCGGGTGTGGAGTGAGCACTGAGCTGGTTTCGAGTGTGTTTTTTACGCGATTATTGCTGACATAGGGAGAGATTCACCAAGTATGGCCACCCACAGCAAAGGTAATGGACTCTAGCACTACTGCATGCACATATAAGGTAAATAAGTGGTAAATACAATACTAGATAGACATATAAACATGTTGGAAGGAGCCATCAGCTGATTCATCCTGTAAACAGAAAACGCTCTCAGGTATTTGAAATTTCTAGGTGTACACAGTAATTCTGAGATGAGTAATGAATAAAGCTGGTATAATATGACCCTAACTACGTGTGTGTGCTTGGTGAGCGTGTTGTAAGGTGTGTGATGTGATGGGGAGAGAAGTGGGTAACCAGTGACGGGAGTGCCTGGTGCCTGGGGTCAAGGGGCGCCAGGGTTGGGTTTCAAGGGGCGGACTGGCAGCAGGTGCGGGTAGGTATCTCGCTCTTGCACACTTGAAGTCCATATTGATAGATACTGTGGATACCTCTCCGCTGTGCATGAAAAGGAGAGCTTGTTCATTTGATTTGGTGCGCTGAGGAGTTTTGAGAGTAACTTGGAGAGTATTGTGTTATGTTCCCCAAACTAGAGCTACGTGGTGCAGTGACGTGGGTGTCAGTCATCAGTAAGGGTAGAGAGTGTGACTGTTTTTTCTATCAGTAATTGTGTTGATGCTTAATTGATCAGAAAAGATTAGAGTACTTTATTGAATTCTTTAAATTTTCTGATATATATGTATTTTGTAGACTATTTGTTACTCGTTATAGATTATAAATTTTGTACATTATATTCTCCCACCCTACATTCCTCAGCCTCAACTTTCTCCTCATAGCCTTTGCATTCCTCCCTTTTCTTCCATACAACTTACATTCCATCACCAGCATATGGTGTCACTCATTCCATCCCCTTCTATCCATGAGCAAACTACATTCTCACACATTCTCCCATTCACTAGCATATAATCAATTGCAGACTCCTGGATCCTTGAACACAAAGCCACTCGTCCTTCTGCCAGGATCTCGTTCAGGTTTTCCATGTCCATCTCATTCACAGACTCATCAAGCATCTCACTATTCATATTCATTTGCTCACCTAAAATAAATATGTATGCATTCATGTCTCCCATAATCATCACTCTCTAGCATACTCTTATGATCATACCATACTTCCTGCTATTCTCTCCCTTTCATTGTCATCTGTCAAGTACACCACTTTCCATGTTTGCCTGTTCACTCTGCTCTTACTGCTAAAATGTCCTCATTCATGTCACAAGTTCCTACATCTAAATTTTCTATTCTGATTTCCCTTTCCTTCCTATACAAAAAGACTACTCCTTCTACCCCATCCTGAACATTCCATCTCTTTCCATTCACCACATACTCACTACCATCCAATTTCACAACATCCCTCAAATGTGTCTTGACCATTCCATCAAAATACCATTCATTTAATTCCTTAGACACATTCTAAAATTTCCCCATGCCCCATCCTCTCACATTCACACATCCATTTTCTCACCTGGTTGTTGTCTTCTCTTCCATTCCTTGTATCTTCAGTTGTTCTTCACATCAGATCCACACAGCACACTGTCCTCCCCTTCACTCACTCTCACAGTCTCGCTCCCATCCTCACATTGCTGTACACATTAAGGTGAACTTCATCCCTGGCATAGAACCAGTCCTCACCCAAGGTCTGGTCCAGGTCCACTCAGTAGTAATGCCATCATGATTACTAAATAACATTTTACTCTTAGGAAGATTCATGCAAGAAGCCAGTAGACCTACATGTGGCACCCTCAGTCTAAACCTCTGGCATGAAAGGTTTTTATTCCTTGATATTTTCCAGTTAATTCCTTTTGCAGAAAAATACATGTAACAAGTCAATTATTATCATCTTTTTGTAGTACTGACCGTTAGCCTGACCAGAATATCTGTTTAGGACTTCTTGGCCTGCCCATTTCATGCCTAGTATCACTGGACATAGGGCAGTAAGTTCCTGCCACGTGAATTGATGTAGCACTAGCAACCTGATTGCCAACTCTGTTCCAGTCATCTATCACTATTTTTGAATCAGTTTCTTTGTCTTTTTTCTCCCATCTACCTTTTTAGCATTTGGAGTTCTTTGCTGCAACAAAACATTGTCATTATCATTGCAGGTGCAGGGGACGGCTGCCATGATGCACAGGAGATGGATGAGCAGCGGCGTAAGAATGTGTCTTACCAGTACTTGTGCCACCTGGAGGAGGCCAAGAAGTAAGGCTTCCACTCACTATCACACTGAGAACCTGGGACAGGACAGGACAGGGCTTCTGTGTCATTTTACAGATAACGTCCCATACCGTCATTTGATCTTTGATTGTATTTGATTATGTCATATTCCTGATGTGTGTTAGATAGCAGGGAAATAAGAAGATTTCTTGTTTCCTCATCTGTAGCATTATGTGACAGCCTTCCATTACTTCTCTTCATGAAAACTATGTCCAGTCAGGATGGATTGTCAGTGTTCCTTGTATGTGTTCAGTCGTCAATATGTTTTGTCTGAAGTGCATCCAGAAAATTATTAGTCTGTCCAAAGCCTTAAGTGCTGACCTGTATCTTATTTTCTTTCTCTGATATATTTTCAAAATTGAAGTCCCAACATATAAAAGATTTTGTTTATCTCTGCTATATTCTTTGTGTACTCTTATGAGGTCACCTGATTTGTTTTTAGTGCTGCTATTGTCAATTTTTACATATTACTCCAAGGATTTTCCCTCCCTGACACTTCACTGGGTGGTCTGTTCTACCTTATGTTGCACAAGGTGGTTTGCTGTATCTTGATCAGCCATTAATTTTTTTCAGCTTAGGGTTGTGACTTCCTTTTGAGTGATTCCATACCTGTTAGTGTTAAAAATATTCCTGCTAATCTTTTTCTTAATTGTTTGTTTCAATAAGGAAGACAAAGTCAGGACATTCTCTCTTGATTAGGCTGCTCAGTTCAGCTGTCTTTCTGTCTAAGATTGTGTAGAAGCATTTAAAGGTCATATTTAATTGGTCTTTGGATGGGGAGTTCTCAACACATGGAGATTTAATTTCTGTAGCTCTGGTAGGACCTGGAGTGAACTGTTTACATCCTGCATGGCTGTCCTCTCCCACAAGTACCCTGACACTACTGCACATTTCCTGCAGTCTGTTATCTTCTTGTGAGTCTCCTTTCTTCTCATTGATATATTGATTATTCATCCTTTTCTCTGGCAAACCTTGGAACTCCCACAATTTGTTATTCCACTTTATGACTACAACTGTATTATGAGAAAAGTATCAAGACAGCTCAAGAATAGATAAGGTAGTGAGAACTCTGTCATCCTCTTGTGAATGGCAATTAATTGGACATTCCATAGTCCATGACCAGCATCCTTTGCTCATAGATTATAGAAAAGATGGCAAACATAGGTGGTGGAGAAATTAGTATTGCATTGCTGGATATCTACACTGGTGCAACAAACATCAAATGTAATTTTCTTGCATCTGCACAGACACCTATTGTTACAGTGGGCAATATGCTCTGGATTTGTTATTGACTTAATGTTAGCTGCTGAGCTTGGTTTGCATTTTATGGCTGGGTTCCAGAGCCTGCTTTCATGATTTTTCCTGGGAGAATGTTGGTACAGGGTAAGAGTGATGCTGTCTCCCCCTCATGACACTGATAAGGCTTGGTAACTGAATAACAATCCCAGGCTGATACAGTTCACTCAACCCACAGATGGATGGAAGCTTGCATTGAAGAAGAGTTGCCCGAGGCTGGGGAGCTTGAGGAACAGTTGCGCCATGGTGTCTACCTGGCCAAACTGGCACACTTCTTTGCCCCAGAGACAGTGCCGCTGCGACGGATATATGATGCTGACCTGAACCGCTACAACACCAGTGGTCTGACCTTCCGACACACAGACAACATCAACTACTTTCTCAAGGCCTTGGAGAAGATCAAGTTGCCCAGTGTGAGTGGTGGGGTTAATGATGGGCTGAAGTGGAGGGTTGGGGAGGTACTGTTGTCACTTGCTAACATTAGAGTCAACTACACTATACTCTTTTATTCTCGGAAGAACGTTTAGTCATTGGCTGAGATCCATTATCTACTCCGCCACATCCCATAATTTCTCTTAAACATATCAGTTCTTTTTACTTTTTATTGAAATTCAAGTATTAACTATGGATTATTTAGCTCATCAAACCATGCAGTGCTACAAATGTTTCAGGTTTTAAGATAATAAAGTCTGGTTTTTACATAACCATCACATTTGACAACATAGCTTTGTGGCGTTGTCATTTAGGTTGAGCAACTGGGGTGCTTATTGATAGGGTCAGGAGACTCAGGTCAGAGAGAGGGGTGGCTCAGTCTCTCGAGGGACATTCGCACGATGGAAGCAGCTCCCAAGTACTCATGTGTTCTTCACATCTGGGAGAAATAACTTATTTACAACAAGAATAAGTATTTTTAGAAGAGAAGGGCCAATAGAGGTCCTATCATTGCATCCCCCAGAGTAATAGCTTGAACAGCCAAAGGCACTAATGTGAGTGAGACGACAGGGTGACGAATCTGCTCTGCCCCAGATTGAGATTACACGAAACATTTACCACCAACAAATGAATTATAGAAAAATTGTTCACACAGTATTATACAGTACTGAGAGAGAGAGAGAGAGAGAGAGAGAGAGAGAGAGAGAGAGAGAGAGAGAGGACAATTACCTGTCCTTTCCACCAAGGTGTTATACGATAATTGGTTCTTTAGAGACAGCAATGCAGCTCGCAGGGAACTCCCCTATTTGGCCAATGCCCAAACATTCTTCCAGGAGTTAAAACCCTATAAGCTTGTGCTGTACACTAGGTATTGCTTGTTGAGGTCAGTGATGTGACCTTTTTATTTTATTTTATTTCATTTTCTTTTTCATTAAGACCAAAGCCCTAGATTTCTTTTTATTGTTTACATGATAAGTAGACATGTGCAGGAGGATACTTCTTATGGTGTACTGATGGTGGAGGGACAGTTAGAGTAATGGACTGCCAACCTAAATGGACTAAAAATTAGAATAAGAAAGATAAAGAATAAATAATTAAGAATAAAGAATAAAAAATTAGAATAAGAAAGATAAAATAAAGAATAAGAAAAAAATAAATAAATAAAAAAATAAAAATAAAGAGAAATTGATGGAGAAGTGAAATAAGTTCCGCTTGGGTGAAGAAGGTAAAGAGGAGACTTTTCCTGCAGGAGAATCATACAACCAATTGATGAGTGGTTTCTCTGTTGATTTTGTTTTCAATTATAGTTCCCTATTTCTTATTTCTTCTGTTCTTGGTGTTGATGTAATCTGTCTGTCCCTGTCCATAGATCTTCTATCCAGAGACAACAGACGTGTATGACCGCAAGAACATGCCTCGGGTGGTGTTCTGCCTCCACGCCCTCAGCCTCTACCTCTTCCGCCTGGGCATTGCACCACAGATCCAAAACCTCTATGGGAAGGTCAATTTCTCAGGTGAGGCCACACTGCACAAATCAGAGGTTGCTTTGTGTTCATCATCGTCGTCTTAATTTGCCTGCTTAGTTAAGAGTCCTGGAGTGCCACAAGATAGCCTTTCTGTAGATGCTAGATCCATTTATGCTATACTCTCTCTCTCTCTCTCTCTCTCTCTCTCTCTCTCTCTCTCTCTCTCTCTCTCTCTCTCTCTCTCTCTCTCTCTCTCTCTCTCTCTCTCTCTCTCTCTCTCTCTCTCTCTCTCTCTCTCTCTCTCTCTCTCTCTCTCTCTCTCTCTCTCTCTCTCTCTCTCTCTCTCTCTCTCTCTCTCTCTCTCTCTCTCTCAAGTCCTTTGCTGCATTAAGCTAACCTGTTTTGAAATTTCTGTATTGCTTTTACATTTGTTGAAGGTATGAAGGGTTCCATTCCTTATGAAGTCATCTCATCTTGAACTGAGAAAAGCCCTTTTTCTCTCACATTGATTCAAGAAACCACATTTTGTTTGCCAATAAAAGAACCATTTATTAGTATTTTCACAAGTTGTCTCTTGCTAGTGCACTATACAAAACAGTCATTCATTTGAGCTTACCAGATTGCCTTTGTGTTCTCAGAGGAGGTGATGGAGGCCATGATGAAGGAGCTAGGGAAGTATGGCTGTCCATTGCCACAGTTTGGAAAAATTGGAGGCATCTTAGCCTCTGAGCTGCCTGTGGATGAAGCAGCACTGCATGCTGTGGTGATTGCTGTGAATGATGCTGTGGAGAAAGAGGTGAGCTATTCAGAGTTCCAATGATATCTCTTGGATTGAATAGGATAATTGCAAGGAGGTATGGTAGGATGCTGTATCTAGGAAAAGACAGAATTCCTTCTGAGTGATGAAGCAGTGCCTGTGCACAATGAGTTGTGTACATATGAAATACTTTCTCCTGAAGGCTGAGAGAGAATATTTTGCCGTTTTTCATTGGTAATATAAGAATATTGCCTCTCCACTGTATAAATTGAAGATATCATACAATGTGATAGTTTGAGCTGCCTTATGTTTTTCACTCATCCCCCTTCCATGCCTCTCACAGGACTGCTCAGAACTCCTGGTGACCTTGAGCAACCCTGTGTGCCACCTCCAGAATGTGTGTGAGGCCAATGTAACCTCTTATCTACAGTGCCTTGCAGAGGCCAAGGCCAGGAAGAGAGAGATGGCCATCAATAAGGTGAGTTCTGGGAATAGAGACACTCACAAAGGATGAAGGTGGTTGTGCATAACTGAGGTACTGTTAGATGGGTGAGAAATAGGAGGACTTTCATTGATTGACTTGTCTATCTGATGGGCCACTCCTATGTTTTATCGATGGATTCTTATATACCTCTTTGTAAGTTTTATACTGTTTAGTTTCATTCAATTTACTCATAGTTTAGCAGTCATATTGTATTATCGATAACAGTGATGTGTCAGATCTCTACTTCTGCAAGAGCCTCCACAGTCATAATACAATCTGTTCCAATTAAAAAAAAGAAAAAGAAAAGAAATCCATATCAGTATTTGCTATCACATTTTCTGATTGCAAAAATCTCTGCCTCCACATCAAAGAAACATGGAGATTGTGAATCTGTGTGTTTTTGTGTTTATAAGGACAAGTGAGAGAGATGGACTGGGAGTGTAAAAGAGAGTCCAGGAGTCAAAAGTGTGTGAATTACAGCAGGCTAAGTTTCAGTGAGTGAGAATGAGGGTTGAACAGAAAGTAAGGGTGACTGAGTTGTGAGATTAATAGTGAAAATGACTGAACAGGAAAGATTAAATGAGAAGCATGAATGAGAGTCAGTGTAAAGAAGAAAACAAGCATAAGATTATGAAAACAAGTGAAAGATTGAGTGTGAGAGAGTAAGGATGGAAGTGAGTGCTAATTAGAGTGAAACTGAGTGATAGAGAAAGCAAGTGTGAAAGTAACCAAAAAATTAAATGTGAGAGTAAGAAGGAATGATCCTGAGAATTGCTAAATAGAATGAGAATAAAATTATACAAGAGAATGAGAAGGATGGAAAGTGAATGCCATGAAATGAGTGAAGGGAAGAGAAATGCATGATGAGTTGAGTCCTGTCCTACATCCTGGCAATACTTAAATGTTCTCATACATTTAAGTGTGGTTCAAATTCATTACTATCTACCACAGCCACTGAAGAAAGATCACGGACCTGAAATCACAATTTGGCAGAGGACACACTATAAAGATGTCATCACACAACACACGAAAGAGAATTGGACAGTTTTAAGGAATAGAGAGAAAGTCCTTAAGAAAATACAAAATGCAGAACTTATCATCACCAAATGTGTGTGTGTGTGTGTGTGTGTGTGTGTGTGTGTGTAATCAGCAACCATAGAAATTAAAAGAGCATCTCCCTTTGGGCATTGTGCATTAAAAGTACCCATGTAGTGAGTTAATGTTCTGTGATGTATCTACAGAGTCGTGACCAAGACTACATTCCTGATGCCTATGATGAGCTGCTGACTCAGGCTGAGATTCAAGGCCACATCAACCATGTAAATGGTGAGTGTCTGTTGTGGCTGCATTTTCCCTTACCTTTACCCTGTCACTTTATCCCTCTCTGTTTTTTCAGTCTGTCTGGTCTCTGTCATAAGTTTTTATTTTATTTCAGTGTGTTGTGCACTGGAGATAGTGGAGGATGCTGTGAGAGAGGGAAGCACTGCAGAATTGTTGCAGGCCCTCTGCACTCCAGCCCTTGCTCTGAAGGTGAGCTTGTGTGCATTTAATGTAAGAAAATATTTCACACTGATTTATGGGAATTGGTCTTAGTTAAGGAAGACACGCTTCACTAAAAATCTTTCAAATGAATCCAATACCTATGTAAGTATTATTTATCTTTATTGCTGGTAGTGTTTTCTACTCATACCTTGAATTGCCTGTAATATAAGGAAGATCGGTTATTTTTAACCTTTTATTGCACAGTTGTTACCAACCTCCTTATCCCTACTATTGCCATGCCATTCACTTTTGTCCTTTCTGTCAGGAGGTGGAGAGCAGCCTCGGGGACAGGTATCTGAATGCATTGGCTCAGGAGCTTGAAGAACCTTCCCACATGCAGACCATGAACCACAGCCACAACTACAGCCTCAACACTTCCATGCTGCCAACCACCTGCCTCACCAGGACTTCCCTTCAGACAATCCTCTCAGCTGTCCGGAGGGAGGCTGCTGCTGCTGAGAGAGAACGTATGGGAAAACTAAGCTTATTCTTTACTGTTTTTTATTGGTCTGTTCTGTCTTTATCTGATGCCTGCTCCTGCTTTTATTCATTACTATATTAATTTATAGCTAAAAACTATTAATGTATCTACCTAGTTACTAATTTCTAATTTTTAAAAGGTTTTATTTTGTATCAAGAAACCTTCCAATGTGTGGCACTTTTTTTCATTAAAGTCTTGATCTATTTATTGTTGTGTTAGGATGTAATATCTGAGGTGGTTGACTACCATTTCCTTCACCTTTCTCTTTTCCATATTGGAAGTATTAGGCATTCAGACGTACATCTCTTTTGGACTGTAAACAAATTGCTATGAAGTTTCAAAGTTTGTGAACAATGCTCTTGCTGGTTTTGTTTTGTGTTGAATTGCTAAATCAAGAAAATTTTTGTCTTGCATATGATGTAATTAAATGATCTTGTTGAAGAAAACTTAAAGACTGGGATGATGAAGAATGAGATGTTCTGGTAAATATTTTACAACAGAGTTAGTGTTCTCTTTATTTATTTATTTATTTATTTATTTATTTATATATATATATATATATATATATATATATATATATATATATATATATATATATATATATATATATATATATATATATATATATATATATATATATATATATATATATATATATATATATATATATATATATATATATATATATATATATATATATATATATATATATATATATATATATATATATATATATATATATATATATATATATATATGTTACAGTCAATACCTGAATCCAGACAATTTGTAAAGTGACTTATTTTTTCAGGCAATTTGTGAACTGCCTGGTTAGGTTAGGTTAGGTTAGGTTAGGTTAGGTTATAACCTAACCTAACCTAACCTAACCTAACCTAACCTAACCAGGCAGTTCACAAATTGCCTGAAAAAATAAGTCACTTTACAAATTGTCTGGATTCAGGTATTGACTGTAACATATATATATATATATATATATATATATATAATTTTTATCCTCACAAAATCACAGATACATCTTACAACAGTTGTCTTTGAATTACAGTATTTCTAATCAAGTTGAATAATTTCACTATACTATTCTTGCTGTCAAAAGAACACTTAGGTGTTGGCCAAGCCCCATTAGCTACTCTACCACATCATAGAATTTCTCTTTATTATGTCAATTCTTTTTACTCTTTATTAAAATTCAGGTATTAAGTATGGATTATTTAGCTCATCAAACCATGCAGTTCTGCGAATGATATGGGTTTTAATATAATACTCTTGGTTTTACATAAACATCACAACATTTGACAACGTAACTTTGCAGTGTTGTCATGTAGGTGGAGAGCACTGTTTTGCTTAGGGGTTCAGGGGTCACTCCCTCATGGGCCACCACCCACAATAGAGGCAGTGCCCAAGCGCTTGCGTGTTCTTCACAGCCTTGACTTTTACATAAACTTAAAGGTGATGTGGAAGAAAAGTCAAAATATGAACAAATAAATTATAGAAAAGACTGATTCACCTAAAATCACACAATACTAAGAGAAAGAGAGAGAGAGAGAGAGAGAGAGAGAGAGAGAGAGAGGGGGGGGAGTGAAGTGATGAGGTAGGAGATTTGTCAGTCCCTTCCTCCAAGATATTAAACTGATAATTGGTCCTGTAGACATGGGGAATACCCCCGCACAGCCAATGCCCGAGTGTTCTTCCAGCAGTAAGAAGACTATAATTTTGTATTTTTTTACCCTTAGTCTATACTAAAATTATCTTTCCCAAACCCAATCTGTAGAAAAAAAAAACAAGAAATTTTGTTGTAATTTGATCTTGTGGGCCTCTGACTCAACAGTGAAAGAAGGTGTGGCAGCAGTCAACAGATGCCTGAGCTGTGAGGTGCCAGGAAACACCTTGCTGGCTCTGAAATCACTTGGGGACAACATTCCATCACTGCTGGACTTTGCTGCTCCACTCTACCATGAGGAAATGGCTGCCATCCGCCAAGATGCACAGGCAGGTGTTCACTTTCGTGCAAGCTCAGTGTCTAGCTAGTCATCGTTATGCTAATCTAGCTTTGTATTCTGTTTTAAGTAAATGGAATAAGTGTTGTATGACAGGCCTTGTCATAAATCTCTCTCTCTCTCTCTCTCTCTCTCTCTCTCTCTCTCTCTCTCTCTCTCTCTCTCTCTCTCTCTCTCTCTCTCTCTCTCTCTCTCTCTCTCTCTCTCTCTCTCTCTCTCTTTCTTGCAACAGCTTTGGAGAGAAAAAATCACTGTTGAATGAGTTCATTAAGAGGATGGCAGTCTTGTAAAAATGTCCGTGTCCAGCAGAGAGCAAGAAAGAAAAAGAAAAAAAAACACTTCACACTGTTATGCAGGGGGAGAAATCATGGTTTTATTGCTAGTTCAGCCGCAATGTTAGTGGGATGTCATGGTGTGGCTCTTGACAAGCTACAACACTTCATCTTGTTATGGTGTGATCCAGTTCATGCCATTCATTTGACACCATTGAGACCGAGTGGTGGCTAAAAAGTTTATGAAGGTTGATTGTTGCAGGCTGACCTGAGCCTTGAAGAAATCCGGGGAGGAGTGCGCCTACTGTCAGCTGTGGCCAGGGCTAATGCTGCTCTCAGCACTCACAGTCCTGGTGAGCTGTGGTTGTACCTCTCTGACCCTCAAATATACCTGGAGGTGAGTTGGTGTGAGCCACATTGGCCCGTTATGAAGCTTCTGAGACCAAGCAAATATCATAGGTGTGTTTATGGTGTGTCTTAAGTGTTTCAAAGTTTCCTTGATTATACACATATTTTGTGATGTGGCATAGAGTATGTAGAATTTTTCTTGGTAAATGGAGAAATAATGATGAAAATTATTTTTGAAACAAATCACGGGTGTAAGTTTAGGAGTGGTTCAGGGATTAGTGATGCACCACAAGTTTAAAAAAGGAAAATATATCTTATTAAGAAGAGTAAAAGGGAGAGAACAAAAGTTTTGGCTGTCTTCCCAGGGCCTGGACGAAAGCAATCTGCAGGAGTATTTCACAGCCATGAACAGAGTCCAGCAGGCCAAAGTGTCCTCCAGTGACCCTTGCCCTTTCCTTACTTATGTGGAGCTCCAGCAGCTGGTTGATGAAGTGAACCTCAAGGTGCAGGAGGACAATAACAGTGAGTCTTCAAGTCTTGCCATATCTCTCTCTCTCTCTCTCTCTCTCTCTCTCTCTCTCTCTCTCTCTCTCTCTCTCTCTCTCTCTCTCTCTCTCTCTCTCTCTCTCTCTCTCTCTCTCTCTCTCTCTCTCTCTCTCTCTCTCTCTCTCTCTCTCTCTCTCTCTCTCTCTCTCTCTCTCTCTCTCTCTCTCTCTCTCTCTCTCTCTCTCTCTCTCTCTCTCTCTCTCTCTCTCTCTCTCTCTCTCTCTCTCTCTCTCTCTCTCTCTCTCTCTCTCTCTCTCTCTCTCTCTCTCTCTCAAAATACAGAACAGATCAACATTAAAGAAATAATATGACACAATGTTATTGCATATCATATTCATAATGTTCAATTCCTGATTTCAGCAAAGCCTCAGAAAGTAAGTCTTAAGTGACAGGATGCCAATATAATTGTGATTTCTTCTCTCTCCCTTCAAACATTTGTATGAGATATTCCAAAGAGTCAAATTTATTTATTTATTTTATTTGCATTTGTATTTGCTGTATTTATTTAATTTTTTTTACTTATTAATAACATCTTTTGTATGTTAATGGTATCTGAAAGTACACTTCAGGAAAGCTGTATATTTTTATTTTATGCACAAAGTTGAGAGATCATCATAGTTTTCCTTCAGTATATAATGGAACATTGGCATACATTCATCCTGTGTCCCTCTTACATAAAAAATTTATATATATATATATATATATATATATATATATATATATATATATATATATATATATATATATATATATATATATATATATATATATATATATATATATATATATATATATATATATAAATGCTTTTTACAAACCAAATATGGTTTCCAGTGCACCACAAAATTACTTTTCCTGGTACATACACATAAGTATAAGGGACAGTTCATTCAATGAAAGAATTGTTCCAGTGTCTTTCCATCTGTCTTCTTTTGAGACTGTCATCCTGCTGCTCTTCAGAACCTTATCACAGCCATCCCTTTAGGAGAATGCATCAGATGTGAGAGAGAGGCATTAGGGAGAGAGAAAAGAAATCACAATTATATTGGCATCCTGTCACTTCACAATCTTATCACAGCCATCCTTTTAGGAGAAGGCATCAGATGTGTTTATATATATATATATATATATATATATATATATATATATATATATATATATATATATATATATATATATATATATATATATATATACATACATACATACATATGCCAATTATTTGCAGCATGTGACTGTATCATTTGACTTAATTCTCATTACTTCATTAACAATACTAATACTTATGTCACATGACAGAGGTGAGGGCTATAGCAGCAGTTAACACAGCAGTGAGCAGTGGCGGCTCAGAAGACACCCTCATTGCCCTCCAGCACTCGTCCCTTCAGCTTGGCTCTGTGGCTCCCAAGGATGCCCTTCATCACTTCCAATTGTTGAAGGTAGGGAAGCAGTGGTGCTATGGCTCACTCTTATTGGACAGTGACTGGCCAGCTTATTTTAGACAATAGACTGTTAAGGATCATGAAGTTTAACTTAGATGCTAGGGAAAATTTCAGGCTGTGCCATCCTTGCTTTCTGTGATACCGGTGCTTCTCTCACTCGTGCCTGAGTCACTGGAGTCTGCCACACGCTGCTTTGCATTTTTCCCATTGCACAGTGGAAAATGCTTCATGTGTGCACTGCTGCAGTCACAGGGCAGTAGTACCCATGAGGCTAGGGCCTTAGTAAGGCAGCAATGCCTTTTTGTTGCATTGGACTTACCAGAAGTACTTGCTTGAATACTTATGTAAAGTGAATCATTATCATTTGTCTTTGGTTGTCTGTGATCCAAACTCTTTAGCATGTAATCCATGGTGTACCTTAGATTAAGGAATGGCTCCTTAACTTTCTGGCATGATGTCTTGCCACATAGCTGTTGAGGAGTGCTAAGAGTGAGATGATGGGGAGCAATGCAGCAGAGCTGTGGCTGGAGGACATCGTGGAGGTGGTGGAGGCAGTGGAGAGGCATGCAGAGGAGGCTGGGCGGGCAGCTGGATTGCTGGCTGCTCTCAATGGATCTCTTGCCTCAGCCAATGACAAGACTGTTGTGTCCATCCTCAGGTGGGCAATGAGTTTTCTGTTTCTTATGTCATTTGTATACATCATCTATTCTGGGTCATGTCTTGCCAGGTACAGTCAATTTGTAGTACTTGATTACCTTGATTTTATACAAAAGTGGCATAATCATATAGCTATCATCATCATCATCATCATCATGAAATGTGAAAGCCATGTTTCATTACATGAGTCGGTCTTTGTTCCATAATGGCAGCTTGCCAAGCCTCACTCGTCTGTAAGTTATTTTGCATTATAGGTCCTTCCTCAAAAAAGTTTCATCCCATGTATTCATTGGCATACCCACTGGCACTTTATATTCTTATTCAAAATATTTAATACACTTAACCTATTCATTCTCATCTTTTCCATCTTCATGAGCAAGCCAGTATATGCTCTCATTGCCTCACTGAAGCTCCATCCTGACTGCTACTTAATGCCACAGTTGTTTGGTTATCCTTCACAGAAAGTTACTTTTTTTTTTTGCCTGGAGATTATGTATATTTGTGGTTTACTCACTGTATTATTTTGCTGCAGAGCTCAGGATTTGTCCTACCTCCACATCAAGAGCAGCACCATCCCTAGCATTCTAGATACTCTGAAGCAAGTGTTTCAGAAGAAATCAGCCAATAAAAACAAGTGCCCTTGGGTGCCTCATACCCTTAATGATGGTTCCAAGGTTAGTTTATTGTGAACTTCAACAGCACATGAGATTTCCCCTTATTCCTATGTGTTGTGTGTGCATGCATGCAGATTAATATTTGCATATATATTTATATTTTGAATGTTGAATCTAGAAACTGTTTTTTTTACCATTGCTGATTTCATGGCATTTTTCTAAGCACATTTGGAGAATGCATTTATAGAAAACTAAATATCAGTTACACACCATTTAGGTTCTTGAAACAAGCAAATTTCATGGTCAAACTACAGGGAAAGAAATACAATGAAACACTTAGTTTTAATTACATTCACCACCATTTCCAGTTTTCAGGGAATCCTGCATAGAGACATTAAATTGCTTGAATGCTTCAGTACCTTACACAAACAAAAAAATAGAGACCATTTTACTTGATATTTAATTACTCAGAAATATTGTTTTCTTGTTTACCTCTTCTTAAAACTCAGGCAAGGAGACTATTCACTTATCTTTAAAACTAACTTGCCAATTTCAAGAGTATTACTCTCATATTCATTTTTCTTACATGTTATCTTGCTTATGCAGGAAATGGAAAGTACTGAAAAAAGTATTTTCATATGAACAAATAAGTGGTTTACACCTTTATATATATATATATATATATATATATATATATATATATATATATATATATATATATATATATATATATATATATATATATATATATATATATATATATATATCTTGCAATTATTCGTCTGTTTCTTATATACCTGCCTTACAGAAAAGTGTGGCATGCAGTAGTTTATATCCACCACTTCTCTCACTGAGTGCAGAACCCTTCCTTCTTCCATGCAGGTGTACCTTGATCTGCATCATGGTGACTACCAGTGGGAGCAGCCAAAGGAAGTTGCAAGTCCCAAGAAGAGCTGCTTTGTGACACTGGGTGACTTGGAGGAGGCAGTGTCCAAGGCAGCACACCAGGAGGCTCACAGCAAACAGGTAAACCTGACACTCCTTAATGGAGTTTGTAATTCACAGCATTCTTGATTCTAATATTCATGTTTTTTTACTTTAATCAATTCTTTATTTATGTATTTATCACTATCGTAAATAAATCTCATATAAGTGAATTATTAAACTCAGATGAATATGAAGTGGAAACCAGTGATTATTATTTATTTATTTATTTATTTATTTATTTATTTATTTATCACTATTGTGTATACATCATCATGTAAGTGAATTATTAAACTGTGATGAACATGAAGTGGAAACCAGTGTTGTTTATGGCATTGTAAACCACAGTACTGTAATTGAAAGTTATTGTTCGTTTTATTCCCACAATGAATAATGTCACATACGGTGTTGTGCCTGACCAGTTGGACCACTTGGTGGTGAGGCTGCAGGCGAGGGCGCGGGGTTGGCTCACCAGACGCAGGCTGTACAGGAGGCAGAAGGCTGCAGTTACCATCCAGGTATAGAAGAGCATCTCCTAATGCTTGCTAGACGGTCTCACTTCTTCATACTTCTGCTTGTCTCAGTTTTCTTTGATCAGTAACCTTGAACACTTGTACATTGATCAAGCAATAGTTTATCTGTATTCCATTTATCATATTGGTCCTCTTCTCTGTATAATTTTGAGTCCAAGAATGTATTATTTGTTTTAAAAATAATATTTGCTCACAAAAAAAATAAAAAGCATGCTTGGGTGTGCTAATAGCTTCCTTTACCTCAGGCATGGTGGAAAATGGTCCAGGCTCGACGCACATACACACACTACCGCCAGGCTCTGAGGCTGAGTGAGCCCTATGTGATAAAGCTGCAAAGGGCAGTGAAAGCTTGGCTCCACCGCAGGAGACTGAGGCGCCTCCACACCCACTTCTGCAACCATGTGAGTGTACTACACTGCTCTGGTGCCCACATCATCTGTGTGCTTGAGACAAGGCTGATATTTTGCAGTCATTGTGGTGCTTATGCTACTGCAAAAGTACAATAATTTTTGAGAGAGAGAGAGAGAGAGAGACTCTAGTCTCTCTCTCTCTCTCTCTCTCTCTCTCTCTCTCTCTCTCTCTCTCTCTCTCTCTCTCTCTCTCTCTCTCTCTCTCTCTCTCTCTCTCTCTCTCTCTCTCTCTCTCTTCTCTCTCTCTCTCTCTCTCTCTCTCTCTCTCTCTCTCTCTCTCTCTCTCTCTCTCTCTCTCTCTCTCTCTCTCTCAAGCCTATTAACATCCCTCATTTGAAGTGTGATGAATGATAAATAATGTCTTCCAGTGAAATGTGAGCATAATCTGCGTGACATTGAATCAGTGTTTATCATCACATGCTTTTATTGGTAACAGATATAATGGTATGTTGTGTACTATCTACCTGTCTGTCTATTTTTGATGCCTTGACCTTTTCTGGGGATTCCCCTCAAGGACATAAAAATGTCTATCTTTTCCTGTTCATGCATCTTAAAATTGTATGGTCAGAGCCTCACTGGTGACGTTTTCCCTCCAATACTCATAAACTGTTTAACCATTGTAATATTCTTTCACATTAAAACACTCATGTGTTATTATGTCCATGTGTATAGTTATTTCCTTGGTTTATTTATTTATTTATTTATTTTATTTATTTATTTTTTTTTTTCTATTGCCATTGTTCTCCTGCACATACATCTTTGAAATATTACAACTTACTTTACATGTTTGATATCAGTTTTATGACTACAACTGAACCACATTTTTTAAATGTCATAGCTAATCTTGTCTATTTTTATTCATATTCTCTCATTGGGATGGCCACGGCAGAAGTCTCCACCTATGCTTGTCAGTTTCTGAAAAAGGCTGAGTAAAATACTAATTTCTCCCACTCCTAGCCCCCTCATTCTGTCCTCTTTTTTTTTTTTTTGTCACCTCTGATGACATGCAAGGAATACAGTGGCAGTATTCTTAGCCCCTGCCACAGAGATTAGCCCTTTCCACTGGAGGCTGACAGAGCTAAGAGTATGAGTGACATGTGTGAGAGTGTGTGATCCCTTGCCAGGACCCCAAAGTGTGGGATTGTTGGCCTTCTATATAGATAATTAGGGTAAGGGCTTTCATGCCATCACTGCAGCCATGTTCTTGTGGTGTCACCAGGTGAACCAAGTGATCATCATCCAGCGTGCCTGGAGAGCCCACAAGGCCAGGCTGGACCTCCGCTCCATCACCCACCAGGAGAATCCACCTATGCCAGTCATCCGCAAGTTCATCCACCTTCTTGATGTTTCTCCGGGTGATTTGGATGAAGAATTCCGGTTGCAGGTACTGTTGAGTTTGATAATGTATTCTTCATCCTCACCATTTGCTTAGTGGTGTTGATAGATCTGGACATAGTGTTCACCACACAAATACACAGTAACCAGCATAGGCATTCTAATGAAGTAGTCATGTGTACACTGATGTCTCTTGCAGGGAACCTCCTCCAGGTAGTGGCCTCAATAATTCACTATATTCATTCTTTTATTTTCCAGCGGATCAAGAGTGACATGGTGAAGACAATCCGTCACACCCACCAGCTGGAGAGGGATGTGGATGAGCTGGATGTTAAGATTGGTCTTCTAGTACACAATCGCATCACTCTGCAGGTGACTCACAACTCCCTGGTCTGATACACGACTGATGTTTAGCCCACTTGTAAATTTACCTGTAAGGGCATGCAGTATGGGCAGGTTTTTGGCCATAGGAACTGAGATTTGTGAAGAAGCCAGAAGTTGTATATAGAGTCCTTCAATTTATGACAGTCTCAACTTCCACTGTTTCATAGTTATGTTGTTGGCAGTGCTTGTTCCTGTATGTTCCCCCTTTATTGATTTATACTATTATTTTGTATTTGTCATATGTCCTCTTTTTAGTAGGCACAGTAGTTATGTTTTTATGTCCTAGATTATGACTTTATAGTGCTATAGTATCAGCATAGGTGAGTAACATAAGGTAGGTGATTATTAGACTGCTTCCAACCTACACCAAATATCGGTTTTCAACATGGCATAGGAACACAACTCTTGTAACTCGAGGATCCCCTGTATCTGTTCATCATTCTTTTGCTTTCACTCTTCTTTTTCGTACAGGTGGCCAAGGTGTTTCTCTAGCTCCACTCCACAACTCATGTACCTCTCCCATGCTAAACAAGGCAGATCTTGTATTTATATTTTTGTTATTCCCATTTCTTTTTCTAGGTTCTTAGACAGTCTGTTAGAAGCTGCTGGTGAATTAATGACAGCTATGCCATTGTGTTTCAGGATGTTCTCCCAGCTGACAAGGAAAACATGAACCCAAATGTTCCAGATGCCAAACCAAAGAAAAGCAAGAAAAATTCCAAAGATACACTGAAATATGGCTCAGTCAGGTCTCAGAAAGGACTAAAGGTGTGTGTGTGTGTGTGTGTGTGTGTGTGTGTGTGTGTGTGTGTGTGTGTGTGTGTGTGTGTGTGTGTGTGTGTGTGTGTGTGTGTGTGTGTGTGTGTGTGTGTGTCCATTTTTTGCTCTGCATGTTGAAGAGTATTTCTCTAATAATCTCAGTTTTCACTTCTTCATCTGCATCCTTGGTAACATTACACATCATTGAACATTATATACTTTCCTATATATTTTGAGGCTTTCACCCTATCCTTTACTTCCTCACACTATTTTTAAATTCTTACATTCCATTTAGTAACTTTAATGCATTCAGAATACCTGTAACACATTGCTCATTGCCTCCCAGTCAATTTTATCAAATTTTTTTTTCTTGATTTTTAAATAGAATATAATGTCATTTTTCTTTTTTTCAATTTTTTCCCCAAGAATCTTAGTCTTCAGATTGTAAATCTAATCTAGGTGCCACTTCCTCATTAAAAAGACAGTCATTTATCTTAACAAATTTTATCATTTGCACTACCTTTTTAATTAGAATTCTACTGTGTACCTTGACTGGTATATTCAACAAACTGATTTTCCTGATCATTAAAATTTTGAAAATATTTCATGTAACTACTTGCAGGTTTTTTTTAATACTTTTTTATTCTTCTCTACAGGCCCTGAACAAGGAGTCCAGAGAAAAGCTGCTTGGCTACCAGCACCTCTTCTACCTGCTGCAGACACAGCCCCACTACTTAGCTACCCTCATCTTTGCCATACCACCAGGCAAGACCACCAAATTCATTGAAAATGTCATTTTTACTCTCTACAATTATGGTGCAAATGACCGGGACAACTTTCTCCTCCTGAAGTTACTCAAGACAGCACTGGAAGAAGAGATCAGGTTAAGAGTCATGTACTTTGTACAGTTTTATCATTATCTTTAATATCACCACACACCTACATGCATCCTGAAAATTGAATAAAAATGCATCTTAGCTTCTTGACTTCTGAAGTTAATTTATGCATAATAATATAACAAGAGAACTTATGGTCCTGTATGTGATGCAGGTGTAAGGTGCTACGTCTGAGTGACATCGTATCAGGCAACCCCTTGGTGGTTAAGATGATCGTGTCCTTCAACCGGAGAGGTGCTGGGCAGGTCTCCCTGAGAGATATGCTTGGACCTCTCATACGTAAGGTGAGTTGTGAATGTAGGCCTCTGTAAATCCTCCAGTCATTTGTCATATATTGCAATTCATTTAGATATTGTTTTAGATATTCCTTTAATAGTACCAGATGATTCCATTTGTCTTACACGGTTTCTCACATGGTAATGGTACTTAGCAGGTTGTAATTGATATCAAAGGTAAGAAGTAATGTGAATTGGCTGTGACTTTTTTGTGGTTTGGTACAGGCTTCAGTAGGCTCGCTCTCGCTCTCTCTCTCTCTCTCTCTCTCTCTCTCTCTCTCTCTCTCTCTCTCTCTCTCTCTCTCTCTCTCTCTCTCTCTCCTCTCCTCTCCTCTCCTCTGCTCTGCTCTGCTCTGCTCTGCTCTGCTCTTCTCTCCTCTCTCAGGTTCATAGTTTGGTATTTACTGATATAAAATTATTTTCCTTTGATTGCAGGTTCTCACTAACAGCAACATGCAAATCAATACAAATCCAGTTGAAATTTACAAGACTTGGGTCAATCAGCTGGAGATGAACTCGGGACAGACCAGGT
This sequence comes from Scylla paramamosain, assembly GCF_035594125.1. Lineage (NCBI taxonomy): Eukaryota > Metazoa > Arthropoda > Malacostraca > Decapoda > Portunidae > Scylla > Scylla paramamosain. The sequence goes on along the minus strand of NC_087153.1, from coordinate 37,814,340 downwards.
AAGGTGTAGAGACAGGCTGAAGTGGAGTAATGGTGATTAATTATGTAAGGATGAGCATTAACTGATACAATTTAGGACCCCCTAGAAACCTTGAAGAAAACCCTCAAATATGTCCTGCTTCTCCACAGCGGTCTGCCTTACTCCGTCAACCAGGAGCAGGCCTTACAGTATCCTGAGGTGCAAAAGAGGCTGATCCTGGCAATCACCACTCTAAAAGAAGTCACACAGGCTTTCTGTGACCAGATCACGTCCAGCAGGGACCTGATTCCTTATGCCATGCTGTACATGGCACGGGTGATGCGCTGTGCCCTGCAGAGAAGGTTTCCACACATCCCTGAGAAGGAGATACTCAAGGTAAGGCTGATTGTTTTGGAATGTTGTGTGAGTGAGGGTTTTTTATATATAATTATGTTGTTATTATAATTATTTATTTGATTATTTTATTTTATTTCATTTTAATTTGTATTTTCATTTTATCTAGTTTTGTTGTTTTATTGCTTGTTTTTTACTTTACATTTTATTTATTTATTTATTTTATTTATTTATTTATTTACTTATTTATTTATTTATTTATTTATTTATTTATTTATTTATTTATTTATTTCTCTCATCCCTTTAGAGGCTGATGTGTAGGTACCATATGAGTGGGATAATAGTTTTTCAGGTTTAAAACAAATCCCCACCTGAGTATTGGTGCCATTAATACTTTGATGGTATTGCAACCTCACACCTTTGATAAAATCTCTGTGGTTGTGATGCTGCCACTGCATATCACATTAGAATTACAAAACTTGGAGAATATAATTAATTTATGTGTGTGAGAGGATGTAGTGCTTTGTCTGGCCTACCCATGTGCCAGACTGGTATATAGTTAGATAATTATATTTTGATAAAAAATTAAATTCAAACTAATTTATGTAATCCTTCACTTCTGTCACATTTCAGGTGGTGGGCAACTTGGTGTACTACCGCTACATTAACTCGGCCATTGTGGCACCTGATGCCTTTGACATTGTGACTGTCTCTCCCGATGAAAAGCTGAACAACAATCAGAGGCGCAATCTTGCTAGCATTGCCAAAATTCTACAGTTTGCTGCTTCAAAGAAGGGTGTGTATCCACAATGGGATCATGGACTTTATGACATGGCTTGACATCTGTAATAAGTATCATTGACAACAGATCTGAAAGAAAATGACTCTCATCCCTCCTTCTCTACAGGCTTTGGGGATGAGGCATCCCATCTCAAGTGCCTCAACCCCTTCATTGTGGAGTGCCATGAGAAGTTCAAAGATTTCTTCCGGCGGTGCTGTGAAGTGGAGGAGCCTGAGGTGGTGTACAATGTAACCCAGTACTCTGAGGCAACACTCATCGTCAAGCCTACCATCTACATCACTGTGCAGGTGAATTGCTGGCTTAAGATGTGTTCAATTTATATTTTTGTTCATTGCAGAAATTTGTGATTATGTTTTCTCTTTGTATTGTCAAATTATCTTTTTGGTGCTTGCATTCTCAGTTTTTACCACCAATTATCCATGTTTTTTTTAGCAAACACTAGCAAGATCTGCATCTCAAGAAAGACAAGTTAATGGAGTCTTATGCTGTTTTTCAGGAAATTTGTGAGACACACCAGTTGCTGCTGGACTACAAAGAAATTCTGGCACCAGACAATGGGGACTCCCTCCACCAGGTGCTGGCCGAGCTGGGGGAGCGGCCGTCTGTGCAGACACTGATAGGGGAGGCCATTGGTGAGTCCTGAGGCATCCCACTGCTCAGTGCTCATGTACAAAGACCCAGGCTTTTCAAAACTGCCATTTTATATTGTATAGCTGTTTTCCCTATTCCTTTCATAACACTACCTCTGAAACTGTATGTCTGAATTAATTTCTCATATGATTGCATTGTACCTATAGTCTTAGAATATACTTTTAATGGAGGCTGCTTTATTATGACCATTAGAGCTTATGTATGCCATTATTGTGATGCTTATGAAATTTTCAAATAAGATTAATTGAAAAGAGAATAACTTAGCAAAAATGTTTGATGCTAGTAGTAGTTGTCCTCTTAATTTAGCCTCAACACTTCAGTTGGAGAAGACTGATTATGTGTGGTCAGTGAGAATCATTAATATTCATGTCTGATGCTAAGCTTTCTAAGTATAGGTGCTTAGTCCCTTGTGCTAATGTCTATATCAAAGTGGAGCTTCTTCAAACTTGCAGAGTCTGGCACAGGAACACAGGGGAGGATGGAGGTGTGTTTGGCCCTCACCAGTAAATTTGACATGAGCCAGACTGCTGAGGACAAGGACCCCAAGGATGGCAACAAGCTCTTCAACAGGTACAAGGCATTGATTTGTGGCTCAAATTGCTCTCAATTTAGTTTGGTTTGGTTTGGGTAAATATTGGCTCCGTTGCATCCCTTATGGTTAGATTATGCCTTTATAATTCTTGTCTGGTGTTTCCAATGATATTTATTTATTTGTTTTATTTTTTCATTGATGCACACGTTTGTACAGCATCTTACCATTTGTTAGTATGCATTTTACTTCATGTTACTGTTAACCCACACCTATTTTATTGGTTCTGTAGTGCAGTAATTAGCATACTCATCCAGTCAAATGTTTATTGTGGTGATTGCCACAGAGTCTGTTCAATTGTTCATCATCTGCTGGTAGTTGATTGACAGTTGAATAACACATGAAAACCAAAATTAATCAAAATCATACTAAAGCAGTCAAGATCATCAGAAGATGTAGATAATCTCATGAATAACATGAAGATGGAATTAAGACAATAGTAAAAAGAAAAATGGAAGATTTTTTTTTAGGGGAGAGGCATTTTATTGGTATTTCAGGCAGGTCATTTCATATAGTATAAATTCCTTCCATGTTGTGTCGCCAGGACCAAACAGCTGCTGGTGGATGTCATACGCTGTGTGGAAGGGAATGTCATTGGGGAGTTGGTGGCTGGTCCAACACGTAGCCCTGATGAGGAGAAGTACCGGGCCATTGTACTGACGAGGGCACAGCAGGAGCACCAGGCTAAGCTGAACCACACAGCACTCAATCGCTCTCCATCTTTCCTCGCTGAGACTAGGTAAGTCAATTTTTAATCTTCCGGAGCCATGGCAAAAAAAACTTGAGCAGTAAGGAAACCATGTAATAATCATAATCCAGAAAGCAGTAAACAGATGTGCAGCACAACTTTCCATCAGAACCATGGAGAAAATGCAATCAAGGATTCCAGATCTTTTACACCCTGAATCTTTACCAGCTTTAGATAATTATTGATAGAGCTGAAAACATCATACTAGGAAGAGAAAAGACTGTTTCTTGTATCATGTTGGATTCAGTTGTAAATTCATGATAATTCTTGCAATATAGTTGTAATATCAAAACACATCAGTGACCTTTGCATGTACTTTTTACTGATAACACTCAAAATGTTGCAATTAAATAATTCGAAGATGAATCTATGTTACCATGTTTCTTAGGTATCATCTCCATTGTGATGTTAGCCTGCAGATTGCAGGTTCACCCTCTTAGAGATTGTCATATTTTTTTTGTCACCATCAATAACTACTTTGTTCATAAGGTGTTTTAAAAGCATTCCTGACTGATTAACATTAATAGTCTAGTGCCTTCTTTCCTTGTTACCTCTCTTGAAAGATTAATCATTAGATAAACTTGGCAAATTGGTATTGTGTATATGAACAGTGTCAAGTAGGGAATTTACTTTTTCCATATTGGCCAAAAACATTTAGACACTCATAAAGACTACCACTCATGTCACCTTCTTAACTGTTGACTCAAGTTGTGTGTGTGTGTGTGCGTGTGCATGCATGCATGCGTGCTTACGTGTTTTCATGTGCAGGGTCATGTACGTGTATGCTTGAGCTCATTGCCAACCTCCTTCTCATGTTAAGAATATGGATATGTTCACATTTAGTTACCTTTTGCAACATGCAAAAAGACACTCATGCACTGTAGAATCCTATCCAAGGTTATTAGGAATACTCATAAGAATACATTTGTGCCACTGACAGAGTGAGTCTGCATGAAGTGAAGACTCGGCTGAGTCACAACCTGCGGCGCCTGGAGAACCAGGGGCTGGCCTCACGTGCTGACAATTATCAGAGCCTCCTGAACGCCATTGCTGCAAACATTGTGAACCAGCGCCAACACCGGATATCCAGGAAGATGGTAGGTGGCCTGCCTTTGTTTTGCTTGTCACAAGAGCTACTTCTGTTGTTGTGAATATCATTATTATTTCTTTTATTATTTTATTCATCTCCATTTGTGTAATAAGAATAACATCTCAGGGGAGTTAGCCCCATGCTGTATGCATCCACTGTTGTATTACCTGCAAACATTAAACAGCAGTTGACTTGCCTCCAATTTTCAATCTGTTATTGTTTACTCTGTGCATGTGTCTCTGCTTCATGAATTACTGACCAGTGTAGAAGACCTGTTGTATGTGAAGAAGCATGCTTGATGTTCAGCTATTGCCCTGACAGGAACTCCAGAGGTTACTGATGACATCCAACCAACTGGAAGAAAAAGAGACATTCTACAAGGATCAGCTGCAGTCCTACCAGACCTACCTCAAGACCTGCCTTTCAAACATTGCTGCAAGGAACAAGTAAGTGTCCAGTACATTGTTTTACTTTAATTGATTAGGTTGATTTATTTATATGCCCTTTAGCATTTATATCATACATCACTTTATTGTAGAAAAGAGTAGGAGGATATTTTAATATTCATATTTTCATGCAAAAACTTTACTAGCTGAACTCTAGTGTGTGGTATAGATTAACTATAAGGTAGCTCAGCCGAAAACAATAAATGCTCTCTCTTAGAAATGTGCATCAGAACCTGCATGGAAGCAAGAACCGCAACAAGCAGGCCTTGAGGTACACTGCTGCCAGACTCATGGAGAAAGGTGTACTGCTGGAGGTGGAGGACCTACCTGAAAGTCAGCAGAAGAACCTCCTGTTTGAAATTACTCCGCTGGCCACCACAGGAGTGTTCCACATCCAGGCCAAGCTGATGGGTGTCACAATGGAGAATGTGGAGATTGACATTCAGGTGAGGGAAGTGTTTATTACTGTTACAAAGAATATGAATCAATAGATCCTTCAGGCAAGTTGTGCAAGAATCGTCGGTGAAGGTGCAAGTGGTTACTTAACTACAGGGAGTACTGTTGATGTCTTTAATCTTACAATAAATTTTGCAGTCAGGTAGGTGTTCATCTTTATTGGTTCAGTTTTTTTTTATGAAACCTAATAGATTGGCCTTTAGATGTCAGGATATTCTGTAAGATGGGTTGTTTCCTGGTTGGTTTAATATATAATTTTAGACTATGTCACAATTTTTGTTATTATGAGATGACCAGGATGATATGTTTAAACTTTCTTTCAGGAACTGCTCCAGCTGCAGTATGAGGGCATGAGCGTGAAGAAGATGTTTTCCAAGGTGAAGGTGAATGTAAATTTATTACTGCATCTCCTTAACACCAAGTTCTATTCCAAGAAGAAGTAAGGTGACTGCAACCACACATTAGGTTCCCAGGCAGCCTCACTTATGGGAGATTTTTTTCATGCCCTGAAGATTTCTTGTTTTCTGTTTATTTTCACCATTTGAATATCACTTCATATGTACATATTTCTTGACTTCTCCAACTGTTTTTTTGTTTATATATTTATCTGTGAATCATATTTTCTCTGCATGTACATTTACTTCTATATATTTCATCATTATTGCCTTCCAGCTTCTGTCGTAGTGCAAATTATGTTGCCAAGCAGAGCGACTTCTTTGTTGCTGATGCAATGAAAAGTTAACTTTAGTCATTTTGATTTGACGATAATATATTTAAATCTTTTTAGTCTTACCTCACATATACCAGTTACCTATTTGTTTTCATATGCTTGATTTTCTTGCACCTGATTTCCACACATTTAGTATAAGTTTAGTGTGGTAGGCTGTACTTCAGACACATAGTATTCGTAAACTTACTAACTACTCATATACACAGTGGTGCTATTATTTGTAGGATTAACTTTAAATGAATGTGGAGTTACTGGTTTGGAAGTTGCAGTTGTGGCTCCTAGGAATGTTGTCTTGTGCCATAATGCCAGGAGGAGCAAACATCAAGATTGAGGATGAAACTTTGCTGTCCATGAATTACCAAGTCTATGTATTGCATCTTTGTTAATCCCTTTACTACAATGGCACAAGTAGCTCTTCATCACCTGTATAGTCTTAAGGTGCAGCACTGGATGCACCCTGTACAATATTTGAGAGGTAGTCCATCTCACTCTGCCTCACAGACAAGCAACCTGATATTTGTGTGGCTCCATTTCAGTTCCATCATTCCAATCCTTTTGTTTAGTTGCCAGTCTGAAGATGGAAAGAAATGTACCATGGCAACTTTCTCCTATGGGATGTCAGACTGTGATCACTTCTGTCTGTCAGTCTCCCTTAGTTTCCCACACTTAACTGACTGCCATGTGCTAGCAGTTTGACACTTCTATTCATTGCCACATACATTGTCCACTTGTCTTAGTAAAGGGGTTCAACATTAAGTACTTTGTTTAAAAGTCACACTGCATTGAGATATTTGTTGCTGCAGAAACTGATACACTCTTGTATAGGATTGAAAAGTCTCACCTTGGATTTTTAATGGAGGATCAGTCTTGTATGATGAATTTCAAGTGTATGTACATCCATCTTGCTTATTTAGTAAAGGCTGGATTTTTTACTATTCTCATTGTTCTATGCTTTTCTTATTATGAGTCTCATCACATGTCGTTGTCTTTCTCATTAATTTCTGGACTATAGCAGAAATGTGGACTTCTTGCCTTTAAGGAAAAGTGAGTGGGGAGGAGTCCACTCTAGTGCTCTCTTTTCTTGGTCCCATTTTTTATGGTAGTCATATTTGATGTGATAAACCTTTCATTTGGCTCGACTCAATTGTGTTATCTTCCAGCACTTCATCAGACAAGATTGGTAGGATTAGGTAGTGTGAAAAGTAAGGACACTGCATCATGACAAGTTATGCTATCCTTTACAGTACTTAGTCTTTTACTGTTCTTGGAGGCATTATTAGCCATATCCAAATTACAGCTACATTCTTTTGTACCTGTTTGAAGTTTGAAGATGATAGTTTAGTGTTTCTTACAGAGCAAAGAAGTATCTCAGAATCCACATAGATTTTGGGAATACATATTTACATATTTAAGGTCTAATTCTTAAGTTGTAACTTGCAGAAACATCCATGTTGTGGAAATGAACTGGAACTCAATAACAGTAACATATTTTTAGCTTGTTTTCTACTTTTATATGAAGTATTTGATAGAAGACAGAAACTTATTGTGGCTGAGCTCTAGCAGGCTGAGTGAAGGTTTGGTGTCTGATTCTTTCACCAAAACTCAGTTTGTAAACATGATGAGAAGCACATTCTCTGGTTTTAGTTGTGTTTAATAGGTGTCACAAAGCATCTACACCATTGTATAATTGTTTAGCTCCTGATTTTTTAAATTTAATTTTTATGAAACAAAACTACTATTTACTCTATATTACTGGTATATATTTTAAGCATAATGTTTATGTACAACTGAATATTTATATAACTACAAAAATGTGAAATTATTATCCTCAAAAGCAGAGCGAATGGTTTCTCATTGCAAGCTTGGTTGAAGTGTCAAGGTGGACGCTTTCCCTGAGAGGGAATGGGAAATCACATAAAAGCGTGTCCTGCTTTCATACTTCCATGTATAGAAATGTGGAACTCAACATATCCTTTCTCGCCACCAAGTTTGATGGCCTCTGTATTCCCTGACTTCAATATATCTTGGTTTGCAGTGATAAAAACCACCCCTAATAATATCAACACAACGTTTAATGTTATATTCAAATACACTGCGTGGCTCATCTATACCAGGAAAACATCGATCTAAATAAGCAGTACGAGCAGTGGGTTGTCCGGCAGGACAGCCACACCATGACTGGCCTTGTGCTGGGTGTTCTTCGACTCGCCGCCTCATTGATTCATCTGCTTCATTTGCGTGTTTCTGACTTTTCCTCATACTGAAGTCTTCAATGCTATTTTCTGACTAGCAAGTTCCTTTTATTTATTCACCTTTGCCTTTTATTCCCAAACAGTGGATGAATAGCACTATACTATATACATATTATAACAATGTACTAGTGCAGTAGGTTACATGACATGACAAACACCATAGCTGCTTCACTGCTGTAAAGAACCACACTCATTTTTTTTTTTTTTTTTTTTTTTTTTTTTTTTTTTTTGCCGCAGCTACTGTCTTTGCATTAAAGTATCACGTATTAGCACAATCTAGGTACGCGTGAGGGAAGGGTGCTCAGGGCGTGGTGCATCTGGGTCAGTACTGGGCCAGCAGCTCTAACACGTAGCGGTGCACGTATTGCCTGGCGTGGACGGCCCTGCAAGACACCAGTAGGGAGGGTGAGTACAGGCGTGGGTGGTGATGCTACATTTCTATCCAGTGCACTGTGTTTGATCCGACCTGTGTAGTTTGAGTAAGAGAGAGAGAGAGGAAAAGGAAAAGTTCGATCATGACATCATTTCTTGTTTGTGAACGGTTAGTTTTCTCTTGGTAACTATTCCCGCTTTGAAAATTTGTAGTTCTTTTGTTGTTACTGGTGTCATATTATTATTATTATTATTATTATTATTATTATTATTATTATTATTATTATTATTGTTGCTGTTGTTGTTGTTGTTGTGGTGGTGGTGGTGGTGGGAGTGGAGGGGAATAATGAAATTACAGAGGACTAGGTTGTCAAGTTCCCTCTCCGTGCTCCTTAGCTATCCCTTACAATACGCTACGAATACGGGAGCAGTATTCTCTGTAAGGGGAACGACAGTCTGGTATAGAGGGACATCACCATCATCATCATCATCATTATACTAAGCACTTGATCCCGTTAACCTCTAGAAACCACAAACTTTCATCACACACACACACACATACACTTACCATACAAAGTCAGCGTGGTTAAAATCATGGAAGTCCACGCGGTGACTGAACACCACGTTGGGCAGCAGCTGCTGGAGCCTGGCCACGTCCTGGGGAGGGGGAAGGTGGGATGTGAAGTGAGATCCTTGAGTCTCGAGTGGGAATATCCGGCAGTTTAGAATCACATCGACGGAGTGAAAATTAACTTGGCAGCGTGCTTAAGAAATACAGGTTGTCTTGGTGATGGTTCGCACTAATTGCTAAACTGTTACAGCTTCTCAGACCTCTTTCGATGTTTCGTATGATAAACAACCAATTTTCAAGGATGGTTAAGCGATGGCGATCTTAAGGAGAGCGATTGTTGCAATCTTAGTTTACTGTGAATAATTGTAGATGAATTTATAGTTATCTAAATCAAGAAGCGTCCTGCACGTATTTCCAAAGAGTAACTCAATTTGTTAAATGATAACACGAACAATAAAAAGAAAAAAAGTGCTAGGTTGCTTTTTTTTCACACAATTTTAAATCACACTGTGGCATAACAGCAGTGAGTTGTTTTCTTCTATAAATTTCCAGTTCGCCATATTGCATGTTGCTGTAATGTACCCTTTGTGCTCCTTGTGGAAACACTGAACATATGACTAATCTTAAGGAGAGATAAATTAGCCATGAGAGACCTTCAGCGGGAGATCAAGCCTTTGAACAGGACAGCGGTAGGCCCCAATATCATACTCGTATTTGGGCCTTTGTACTCCCGGTCCTTGCATTATGAGATACAAGAAAGAAAGAACCGCAACACTCATAACTAAGTGAACACAATCAGCAGGTGCCACTATTTTAGCTCTACGTTTCACCATTCTGTAACATTTTAATGCGTTATCTTATTTCTTCCGCGCATCGTAATTACCCTTCTTGAAAATCCCCCGCAATGACCATCAGCCCTACACTGATATTTCCAGCAAAACTCGCAGTCATGAAGGTAAAGAAAAGTGAGAACCTCATGGATATGTAGACTAATAAGGGGTGAGAAACAGACGGATGAACAGACACACAAGCATTTGTAATTACCTCGGGGGCAGCCAGCCAGTCGTTGTCACTGTGGAAGAGGCCGACCGGCGTCGTCACCTTGGCCAGGTCGTAGTGTGGGGGTGTCTGCTGCCCGTAGTGGTTCAGGTTGCCCAAGAGACCGTAGTCATACTTTATGAAGTTACCTATAAAGCAGTTCATGGTCATATCAGCAATTTTATACCAAAGATGTTTACTGACGTGAGTTCACCAAGGCCCAGTAATTAACACACACACACACACACACACACAAACCTCACCAGAGAGCACCTCCTGTCCATAATGGTTCGCGGTGTGCACCGATGTACCAGCTGGTGTATGAGACACGATGGAGGTCATGTAATCCTGTGGGAGACATTGACGAGGGAGAGAGAGATAGACTTTTGAATTGATTAATGACGGAAATAGACAATGTTTTTTTTTATAATTCTTAACCATTGCGAGTACCATCATTTGCAACAGTGAAGACAAGCAACTGTTAATATGTTAGTCATTCCTTCAAAGCCCCCTGACGACCAGTGAGCTGCAAGGGGGAAGTTTGTGCAGACCCCCGTAGAGGAGCGAGTCAAAGAAAACGCACGAGGCAATATGAAGGAAGAAAGCGTGATAACTTACGGTGGAGCACTGACATTACTGCAATAGCTGTACCTGAGACGATCAAGTAAATGCATCAGGAAAGATTCTGAGCACTTCTTGTATCTATCTATCTATCTATCTATCAATCTATCTATCTATCTATCTTTATCTATCTATTTATCTATCTATCTATCTATCTATCTATCTATCTATCTATCTATCTATCTATCTATATATATATATATATATATATATATATATATATATATATATATATATATATATATATATATATATATATATATATGAAAGAAAAGACGTAAAAGTGAGACAAGATGAGTGAAATGAACAGGATTAACGAAAATAATAGCAAATTAAATCCGCGCGCTTCGATTCGCCGCCACCGCCGCGCAGCAACCTCACCTTATTGAGCTCTGATGTGTCAGGTCCAACGATGAGGAAGAATATGTTATAGCACACATCTACCAAAGGAATATCAGCATCGCAGAAGTTCTCGGCTAGGTAGTCCATCACTGTTGTGCCGGGGAGAAGCTCGCCCACGCCCAGCAGTGTGAGGACTGTCTGTGGGTGTGGCGCGGTCGTGGTCAATGGGCAAGCAAACTCCCAGTCTCCACTTCCACTGTGTTTAGTGTTTTAATTCAAGTTCTTGTCCTCAGATCTGGTGAAAATCTGAGTTGCCAGGTTTTGTAAGGAGATTGACAGAAGATTAGAATACTCAAGACTGAATGATATTATACTCTTAAATACGGGGGGAAGTAAGTACGAAATGTTAATTGACATTTTTGTATAAGTCTACGTATGCAGTCGGATCACGATTATTATTATATGTAAATTTTAAATTTACTAATCAATATATTTATTTATGATCTTGAATAATAAACTCATACGAATAAATAAAAAGAGCAAAAAAATTCATTTTGATTTTGTCTGAATGGTGGGGGTTAAGGTCTTCGCCAATGGAAGGTGTTGCACTGAACATTATTGCTGTAACTATTAAGAAATTATGAGGATGAAGACGGAAAACAATAATTTACAAGCAACAAAATTAGCAAGGATTAGGTACTTTTGCATTTATACACACACACACACACACACACTATACGTACATCAATATCGTTGCTGTAGGGCGCCAGTTCTCTGAGGGGGGACTTAATGTGATCCACGAAGGCGACCGGGGCGAGGGCAGCCATCACCCTCACCTTGGGAACACGGGGACACATCAGTGGTGTGTTTGCTTGCATTCAACTACTCATAATATAAAAAGCCTGATCTACACTCTTGTATCTCCGTATCTGTAATTATTCATCCTTTCGTTTAATTCAGCTTTCGCCTCTATCATCTCTTCTAGTCTTTCCACATATTTTTTATTTATTTTTTTTATTTATTTATTTTTTTTTTTTTTGTTCTTTTCATTATTCTTGTAATTCGTCTCTCTCTCTCTCTCTCTCTCTCTCTCTCTCTCTCTCTCTCTCTCTCTCTCTCTCTCTCTCTCTCTCTCTCTCTCTCTCTCTCTCTCTCTCCACACACACACACACACACACACACACACACACACACACACACACACACACACATACACACACACACACACACACACACACACACACACACACACACACACACACACACACACGCATACCGCCCATTAGTATTGTTGCCAGTACACAAGTTTGCTCACCTCGCTAAGATTCTGTTATAGTGAACCATAAGGTGGGTGACCGTGGACACGTTCCCCTCTCACTTTCCCTTTATTACCAGCTTCCCTTCTTCCCCTCCCTCCCTCACCGCCATTCTTCCAATACGCTTCTATCTTATCCCGTCCTAGAAAAAAAAAAACGTGATTATTATTTTTCCTTTACATTACTGTTTTTTTTTCATTTGTATCTCTTTACTTTTATCTATCTTTTCTATTTATTTTCCTCATTAAGACCGTAAAAAGAAAAAGGTCTTAGAAATCTGTGTAGCTTTAACTAGAATCTTTTGAAATCGTAGAGGTGCGGCGGAGAAGTCTTCAGAATGTGGGCTTTGCGATGGAAAGAGAAACGGTAAACAGTGGAAGTAAGCATGGCGTGGTACTCGACCTGCGCCAGTGGAAGAGAGCGTGGCGTGTTACTCGATCATTGCCTGTGACTATACGTTGGAGTTCATTATAAGCGTCCACCACCACCACCACCACCACCACCACCGCCTTGCCCGAGGATGACTGTCTTATAATGTACTGTTGTTCACGTCTCGTTTCTCAAGTAGTGTAAAAAAATAAATAAATGATATTGCGATCTCCGTTAAAGCGCAAGAAAATTTTGACAATATTGATGATTATGATGATTATGATGATGATGATGATGATGGTGATAGTAACTTTAATAATAATAAGAAGAAAGATGTTACCGGATATAATAAGTATGATTAAATGAATAAAACCTAGAGGTAAAATTCTCTCATAAGTAGGTAATATTCGTATGACAACATTTCCTTGTTTGAGCGTAAAAGAAAAAAAAAAATAGAGGAAGGGAAAAAACATATCCTCAACTTGAATCATGCCAAAGTCAATAAAAAGATAAAGGCAAACGAACAAGGAAAAAAAAAAAATCTGGCCAGACAGACAAAAAAAAAATTCCTTGATTTCTGATAATAGTTGTAACGCTTGCATATATCTTGGCTTATTATCATTATTATTGTTGCTGTTGTTGTTGTTGTTGTTGTTGTTGATGTTGTTGTTGCTGTTGTTGTTGTTGTTGTTGTTGTTGTTGTTGTTGTTGTTGTTGTTGTTGTTGTTTACTCTTATCTTCCACTTTTAACTTCAATATCTAGATTATTTACTGATTTTTTTTTTATATACCTCTTCATATAATTATTTTCTTGTTATTTCTTTACTTTCTTTTTTTTTCTTTAAACGCTTGAGTGGTCACCTCTGTTGCTAATAGGAAAAAAAATGATCTGTATGTCTCTGTCTCTGTTTCTGCTTATCAGTTCGTTTGTTTATCTGTATGTTTGTTTGTCTTACTGTCTGTCTCTCTCTCTCTCTCTCTCTCTCTCTCTCTCTCTCTCTCTCTCTCTCTCTCTCTCTCTCTCTCTCTCTCTCTCTCTCTCTCTCTCTCTCTCTCTCCACAAGAAGTCAATGTGATCGAAGTTTATGTCAGTTACCGTAATAATGAGTCTGCTATATACATGTGCAGCACTAACTCTTCTCTTCTACGTATAGATAAACACGCCTTGGCTCCCATTCACCACCAAACCAAGTCAACAAGACAAACACACACCCCGCACCCACTTGCCTCATCTAGTCTTTCCCAACAGCCCAACCACTGCCATGAATAAGTTCAAAGTAACGTAATTTCCTGTTTATTCTTGTCGTGTTCCCCATCAGGGTCACGTGAAGGGCGAGATAACGTGAACTGTTCTGACTCACTTCGAGATAGTTTACTATACTCGTTGGTATTTCCTGGATTATTTTTTTCCCCCCATTCCTTTGTAATTATTATTATTATCATATTTGTTCTTTAGGGTTAAAAAAGAAAGGAATCAAGCATGGTCTTTTTTTCCCACCTTTTTTTCAATTCTTGTTTTTTCTCTCTTACGTTCACTCTTCGTATTATTTTTTTCCTTCCCTTTTTTTTATTTTTGTCGCTGGAAATATAGTGACGCCATGGACTTCTATTTATTCTTTATATAATCTTAACGTATCCTCTACCATTATCTGACGCTGGGTTAGTTGTCAGGTAGAGTATAAATGTTTGTTGGTGTGATAATGCGCAGTGTGTGTAGCGAAGGTAGAGCCCCAGCGCAGGAAACGAAAGGAGAGATAAAAATAACCCATGTTCTTAAATGCTTGCTCCGGGATCTCGTTAGGACTATTTTCAAAGGCTACAGAAATGTTAGGTTAGGTTTTCATGGGTGCTTTTCATATTAGCAGAGTAGAATCCTTGTTAAACTATCGCTAGCATCATGAAAACTCCCTTGAGAACCCCATTAACTTCCACTATAACCTGTTCAATGCAGTCGAGATGGGACTGAAGCGTTTAAGAAATCGAACCAAAACAAAACATCAGAGCCTTACTTTCTCGTTGTACTCTGGCCTCTCACTCATCATAGCGAAGAAGATAGTGGTGCCCATGCTGTAGCCCACATAGTGTAGGTCAGCGGCGCCCGTCACCTCCAGGATGTAGTCGATGCTGGCTGGCAGATCATAGTAAGCCATCTCGTCCCAGCTGCAGAAGATCGGGCAATATTCTGAAACACTTCCACGCCGCACCTCCACTTCATGCATTAAAAAAGGCTCTGCTTGAACTTCCACAGATTTTAAGAGTTATTTTTATGGTTCTCGTGGTAGATTAACAAGACTTCTACTTTATTAACGGGGGGAAACACTCTAGAGAAATCGGCTAATCACCTTTATGGCCTTTGAAAATAGTCGTGGTGAGAGGGCATAGCGTTTCAAAATACAGGCCGTAGGTAGGAACTTGTGTGACGGTCATATCCTGCTGTACTTCTTGCTTGCGGCGGAAGTCAAGGGAAATGTGAATTGTTTAATCTTAATGGGGAGGGTGTAATTCTTTCAATCTTAATGGGGGTGGGTGTGAGTCTTTTAAGGTGGGAGTTTGGTTAGGGTGACTCTTCTGACCACTACTGTTGTCTTGGTAATTTGATATCTGCTACCACGGCTTATGCATCTCAAACAACAATAACAGCAACAACAGTGTGAGTAACTACGACCA
The DNA here is from genome assembly GCF_035594125.1 of Scylla paramamosain. NCBI lineage: Eukaryota > Metazoa > Arthropoda > Malacostraca > Decapoda > Portunidae > Scylla > Scylla paramamosain. Next base: position 37,798,968 of record NC_087153.1, on the reverse strand, counting down.
ACAAGTTACTACCAGAGATGGAACGACTGTCTTATTTTTTTTTTTTTTTTTTTCGAGTGATACTTGGTTGATAATTTTTATTAGTTTTGGGAAGGTATTTATTTACTCGCCGTCTCCTCCCCCCCCCAAAAAAAAATTATGCAACCGCGAATGCAAACGCGAATTCTGAAAACGTTGAGAATATTCGCACGTTCAAATACGAAAATGAATATTCTGTCCATATCTAGCTACTACTACTACTACTACTACTACTACTACCACTACTACTACTAGCAAGAATTAAGGAAGAAGAAGAAAGAATGTAAAAAAGAAATAAAGAAGGAAAGAAGAAAGAAAAGAAGAAAACGGAAAAGGACAACTGAACAAAATCTTGAATCAATACCAAGAATTCCTCCTTTTCCCTCCTTCATTCCCTCCCTCCTTCGTTTCCCCGGCATACCTGAAGCTCCAGAAGGCCTGTTGGTCGGGGGAGAGGTCCTGGTGGCGGCGACAGTAGGTGTTTCCCCGAGTGTTGCTGAGCCAGACGTCGTAACCCGCATCCGCAAGGAGGAAGGCTTCGTGGATGAAAGAATAGAGGGGAAATTTAATGTGTGTTCATGTCATAAGATGTGGGGCGCAGGTCACGATCACCCAAGGCTGTTAATGTGTCAAGGATGATATACGTGAGAGGAAATTGTTTGATACAGGCTTGAATCGATTTTTTATGAACATATGGAAAGGTGAAAGAAAACGTGGGAGTTTCCTTCATAATACACATATACGAGTATAAATATGCCTATGGCCTATATTCAGACTCGCTTTGCTCTCTCACCACGACTTTTTTTTTCTTTTTTTTTTTTTTAGGCCACAGAGATGATTAGCCGAGTCCTCAAGACTTCCTCCTTTTCATAATGTAAAAATTTTGTTGGTCTTTCACTAGAACCGTAAAAACACTTAAAAACCTGTATAACTTCAACTAGAGCCTTTCAGATGTTGTGGAGGTGCTGCGCTGAAGTGTTTCAGGATACTGGCCTTTATCGTGTGTGTGTGTGTGTGTGTGTGTGTCGCTACAATATTGCATCACTTGCTATTTTCCAGCTTTATTTCCTTGGTCAGTGCTCTTCTAAAACTGCTACCTATATCCCTCTCCCTCCTGTATCCCTGCTGCACTGTGCACTTCACTTGTTCTTTCGCACCACCCACCAAGCGCCTGGTCCGCGGTGTTCAGGACCCAGTCGGCGGAGGACCCCAGGATGCCGTGTTGCAGTAAGACGGGCAGGCGACCTTCCGAGGGCCCCGCAGCGCCATGAGGAATGCGGTGCAGCTCCAGCAGGTAGCCATCGCTGGTAGTCACGTGGTGTACCTCCGCTGGGTACCCCATCCCCTGGACGATTTCGGGCTGCGTGGGGGAGGGACAAGAGGGGGGAGTAGCATACAGATTGGGTTAAGAAAATCTGATATTCATCTTTTGTACAAACCCTCATCAAGCGTCACTGAGAGCATGCAAAAGAACATAAGAGAAGCTGCAACAAGCCAGTAAGCCCACACGTAGCAGCTCCTGTCTTTTTGCGCTCTTAAGTGGCTCGCGGTGATCAAGTGCTTGATTCATTTACTTATTTCAAGATGTGGAAGGGCAATGGCTGAGCACTGACCGTGGTGAGGTTGAATGTCCAGTGGGTATTCCGAGGGAGGTGTTGGTGGTGTCCCTGCCGCGGGGATGAAGACACAGGCGCACCGGTCATCACCACCACCATCATCACCACTACGGCATCCACCACAGCGTTCATCGTGCCTGCATCGAGGGAATAAGAATGACGAGTTAAATAGATACTATGGTTGGTACTTACTGCGTCTCTGAATTCCTAGTAGATTTTTTTTATATATCTTTTGTCGCACGCTTGGCTTTGATTCAAGGAGGTGTGCCTTTTAAGCCACGACCTAGTTTTTTTTATTTATTTATTTTATTTATTTATTTATTTATTTTTTTTTATTCTTATTTTTTTTTCTTTCACCATCTAATTGCCAGACAACTCTAGCCAGGTGAAGTGAGAGGTGTGGAGTGGCATGGTTCCGTCAGCCAGTGCACAGTCGCGTCGGCAACAATCGCCTCCCCAGTACTGTGGTCATACTTGTCGTGTGTATGTAGTACGAGGCACACTTGGCGTCACCGCTGCGGCACTCATGCAGACACCGCAGCCTCGTCTGGCTGAATAACCTCATGATATTCAGGAAATAAAGTCATGCGTCGAGGGTGTTGCGTTGATGTTTTGTGCTCAAACTTTGCGTCCAGCCTTTTTTTTTTTTTTTTTAAGATTTTACTTAATTTTGTTATTTGAATTAAGGTACTGATAAGTGAAGGAAGTGAGTGCGTTGTGATTTTTTACAAGTTTTCATGAAATGGTTACGGTCTTGTGTAAAGAAATTGCCACGAAGGTTTCTGATGTAGCTGACTGAGGGACTCCGCTTCCTTAACAAGTATTGCATTTTTTTAATATAATTTTCATTCCTTTTTCCACAACAACATTTCAAGAAAAATTCCCGCAGATACTCGCATAAAAAGATATATATATATATATATATATATATATATATATATATATATATATATATATATATATATATATATATATATATATATATATATATATATATATATATATATATATATATATATATATATATATATATATATATATATATATATATATATATATATATATATATATATATATATATATATATATATATATGAAAGAAAGCATGTCACACTTTTTGTACCTATAAGAATGAAACCAGACTACTTCATGAACATATTTTTCAAACCAGTTCTGCACTTGAGCTGCGGTGCTGACCGGCGACCCTCGTGACATACTCACCAGTGCAGGTGTTGCTAAGAGTGGGGAGCGGCGCGCTGCCCCGGTATTTATAGCGCCACAGGTGTTATGTATTGCCAGGCCAGGGCGTGTTGAGGGAGGCTGGGGTGGGATATGACATGTGCTGGTTTAGGTTTTGGAAATTTCACTGCAAAATGTGGATACGATAATGTTAGGTAAAAGTTGCTCTCTCTCTCTCTCTCTCTCTCTCTCTCTCTCTCTCTCTCTCTCTCTCTCTCTCTCTCTCTCTCTCTCTCTCTCTCTCTCTCTCTCTCTCTCTCTCTCTCTCTCTATCTATCTATCTATCTCTCTCTCTGCTCTTTACCCTCTAAAGAACTCCTGTCCTCTGGTCCGTCTCGCCGTGCACGCCGCTTCACAGCTGAAGTGAGAATAATGGCCACCACTAAGATGGGGAAGGTCATGGGCAAGGCTGTCTAGCCTTGGCCTAATATAATTGCAAGGACGCCGTGCTAAAATCACATTGACCCGTTTTCTGAGGGGTCATACATGACTGCTTTTAAGAGAATATAACTCTGGAATATACATAGATATATCAATTTCATCATCAACTAGGCAATTACATACAGACTCACTC
>NC_087153.1:37788021-37790521 GCF_035594125.1 Scylla paramamosain | reverse complement strand
TTTCTCCGGCTATGCCGGGGATGGGCATCCTTCCTGCCCCCTCCCCCACACCTGGGAGCCTTTGCAACACAGCGGGGTCCCCCAGGGTCGCGTGTCGGCCCGCCCAATCATGCCATAGCTAGAGCACATCACCCTCGACGATGTTGCTCCCGCGGTGGCCGGAACGTGAGCGAGCCTTCCTCCACAGTCAATTGCACTGCCTTCCCTGGGCAGAGGTGCTGGCAGGGGCGTGCAGAAGGGGCGCTGAGGCTCAGGGTCACCGGCTAGGCTAGGGTATATCCCCCTCGACGATGCTGCTCCGGCGGTGGCCGTGACGCGAGCGAGCCGTCCGCCACTTGCACTGCCTTCCCTGGACAGAGGTGCCGGCAGGGGTGTGCATGAGGGGCGTTGTGGGTCTGGGTTACCGGCCAGGCCAACTGACCTCGTCACCGTTGGTCGCTGTCGAGGTCAGTTGGTGAAATGTGTCACTCAACGTCCGTAGAGTTTTCCCACTGTTCCAGGTGTTCGGGCTGGTGCGCTGCTGTGCGCACTGCCCGCGGGTGCAGTACTCAGACACTTCCACTTGCGAGTGTCGACCTAGCTCATTGCACACTATCCAGCCCTGTAAAACATTTCAACTACCCCCCCTGGGTGCCGGAGGGGTTGGTGACGGAGGCGCCGACCGGGAACTTGTGTGTGGGTGCGTGTGGGTGCTGGTGTGTGTGTGTGTGTGTGTGTGTGTGTGTGTGTGTGTGTGTGTGTGTGTGTGTGTATGGGGCATAACAATTATTATTATTATTATTATTATTATTATTATTACTATTATTATTATTATTGCTACTACTGCTAAGAGTGTGAATATGTGTGGGAGAGTGTGGTGCCTTGTCTGGGCCTTCCTGTGTGGGATTGCTGGCCTGTTGGTATACAGGTAGATGGATAGATTACTACTACTACTACTACTGCTACTACTACTACTACTACTACTACTATTTTTTATACCATTATCATAGGAAAGGACCATCTGGCAGTGAAGAACAGGTAAAAGCAGAAGATGGTAGGATGTTGGTTAGGCAGGATGAGATGGGAAAGAGATGAGAAGAATATTTTGAGAAACTGGTGAATGTGGAGGAGAAAGGCTAAGATTGGGGGAATTTGAGAGAGATACTAGAGTTGATGTATTAGTGAAGTTAAAGGAGGCAAGTATACCGAAGGAAGAGACGCAAGCAGCAGTAAGAGGGATGAAAAATGGAAGAACACCAGATATGGATGGATGTGCACTGGAGTGTTTGAATGCAAGTGTGGTCTTCTCTTTCTTCTTTCTCTTCTTTATTTTCTGCTAGAAGTAGTACTAGTAGTAGCAGCAGTAGTAGCTGTGGTGGTATATGTAGTAGTTGTAATAGCTGTGGTAGTGGTGGTAGCGGTTGTGTGGAAAAGCAACTGTTTTGTTTAGTTCATCTGATACACTAATGGTACACTCGTGGGGGTTGCCCTGCTGCACGTCTTGCCTGGCGGATTTCGCTGTGATCTGCTGCAGAGTCGCGTGCTGGGAATATAATTTTCTATCACCTATCATTACTTATCTTTTTTTTTTTTATGGGAGAGCGATACACAGCAGTGCTTAGAATACGTCAATACAATGGTGGCTCGCGTATAAGCATGAAAGAGAATAACGTAAGACTTTTTCATTGGGAAATGTATTTTTTATTACACTGGAAGCAGATATTCACATGTTGACTTATTGAACACAGGTACTAAAAGTATTTGTATATTATTAAGAATAAATTAGTAGCGCCACACACACACACACACACACACACACACACACACACACACACACACACTTCCGGCTCGCTGGCTGAATGGTAATGTCCTGAACTGTCACTTGACGAGCAGCTATTCGTGCCCCGCTAAGGTTGCGAAGGTTCTCACTGATAAAACAAGGAGTTGCTGTTGTTCTTGAAAGAAAAAAAATGCGGGTGTGGTGTACTGGAGACCTCAGCCTTAACTATGGATAAGATCATTAAGAGGGGAGAGGGGAAAGGTGTGTATAGAGAGCAATCACGAGTCCGGCACGTGATTACACACACACACACACACACACACACACACACACACACACATACACTTCACGTCCACTCCTGCTTGATCATGTCAGACGCCCTCTCCGCGATCATGATGACGGCCGCGTTGCAGTTGCCTGATGTCACGAAGGGCATGACAGAGGCGTCCACCACTCGCAGCCCCGACACGCCGCGCACTCTGGGGGAAGAGAGAGAGGCTGAGAGGGTCTTGCTTACCACCATCACCACCACCACCACCACTACCGTCGCCGCCACTACCACCATCATCGCCGCCATCATTCTGTTGTTGGATGTAGATGCGCGTATGTGTGTGTAGGAGTCGCTGTTATAACTCATCAGCAGCAGATCTCTCCATCTCCCCAAGCCTCAACCTCAAGCTTAAGTTTTCCCAGTGATGCAATAGTTTCTTCTTTTATGCGTCTGTGTGTGTGTGTGTGTGT